>NC_139346.1:2794100-2983423 GCF_055883805.1 Amblyomma maculatum | reverse complement strand
CCAGTGTGCGGACCGCGCTGCCGACTCTGAAGCCCTTCCGTGATGCTCCGGAGCGGGAGATCCAGGGGGCGCTGACAAACGCTTACACGTCCGCTCACTGCGTGTCGTCTGCTCGCCGCGCGGTTAATCAGCCGCGTCTGAGACATCCCTTCAAGATCCGATGCATACTTTCTGCTCTTACTGCGACCTCCACTTTTACACGGCATCTTTATTTATTTGGCAACTATCTAAGTCATGCCGATGTAATTTTATTATTCAATGCAGCGGCCATTTTTAAGCGGAAGAATTACAGCCAGCATTCTAAGCGGGATTTCGCCGGTGTGGCTTTAAAACCTCCTTTGAGCAATCACTCCAAGAAAAACTTGGCGCCAGTAACTGCCACCAGACACGGGCCGAGGTAAAAAGATTAACTTTGCTGGCCACAGTGCTAGATAGACCACTCCACAATTTCGGTACTCAGTTTTCTTTCTTTCTTTTTTTTTTTTTTTTCACGTATTAAGCTGCCAGTCTTTCAAGCTGCGCTTTGATCGAAGGTCGTTGGCTTCATCCTATATCACACAGTGGCACTAAAGACGTTAATTAGGTCTCCTTAATCCTAATGAAAACCCAAGGAACTATTTAGGTACTTAGCTAAGCGTGCCAAGGCATGGCATAACAAAGCTACAGGAGGCAATACTTTTCTAAACATGAGCTGTAAAAATTGCATATATATCCGTGCTAGTAAACCACACCTGAATTTTTTTTCACCATGAATTTTCTTGTTTTCCGAATAGATAAGTGAGCAGCTGAAGAATCACTTAGGGATAGTAGTAATTTTGTTTTCGCAGTTACTGTCTTGCTTCGCTACTGATTTTGCCTGGGCTACTTACACGTCAGGTCGCGCACGTGTAAGCGAGAAGGCGCGCCATCTAGCGGAAGCATCACCAGACGGCTTCAACGCTCTCCATAGGCGCCGCTTGGCGGTAATCACACTAGATTATACTAGAAGGATCTAATCACACTTCACGTTTTCGTCATAGAGATGTCGATGCCAATGGGTTTTGAAAAACGGAGTACTTGTCTGGCTTGTTTTTAAAATCAAATTAAAATATCTTCGCGGAAACGTGCGAGGTTGGGATTGCTTGGGGAGCATCTCTGTATAACCAGGAAAGCAATCGTATTCCTTCCGACGCTTCAAAAAATGGTGTCTATACTCCTTTAAAAGCGGCAGATCGCTTGAAATACAATCAATACAATCACTGCTCCGCATGGCACGTTGCGCATGAGAGCTCTAGATGCTGACAAGTGCGAATCTCGCCTTGCCGCGGTGGTGGTAAAATCTTTAATTTGCAACAAATACAGAATAAGTATCAACCTATCCGCCTACACGGCATGCATAACATTCATGGGCCTGCAGCGACATCCGCCTTATCTAATGACAAATATGAGACGCATATGCTACGTTTCGAAAAGTGATGGCGTGTACAGAAAAGAAACGAATAACGCATTGAAAGCGTACAAATGGACCTCCGCTTGGAATCAACCATGAACGCGAAGTGAAAAACAGGGAACATTGCTGAAACTTGAGGGTTGGTTGATCAGGGGTTTCTAAAACCCAGACGCCCAGACCACCCGCACGCCCGCATTGCTGTCCGGTGGCGGGGGCGAGGGAGAAAAAGTGCTGGCCACCTGAGCGCGACCTATTTCCAAAGGCCGCCGCAGCGGCTCATCGCGTCCTTTCTGGCTGCATAATAACAATTGTAGCCTCGCTTCAACGGTGGCACTGCACACATCAGTCAGGGCAGTGTAGCAACGTGCGGCATGGACGGAGAAACGACGGAGGCTAAGCGGCGGCGTCTGGACGGCGACGGCGAGGTGTCCGGACCACCGGCCGACCAGCCGCCTCCGGACAATGGCGAGACGGACGCGCGGCCCAACGGCGGCGGCAGCACGCCGCCGGACAGCGTCGCCGCCGCAGCCACCACCGATGCTCCCGAGGCCTCTAAGCGCGCTTTCGTGAGTGCCTCTTCGTCAGGTGATGGCTCGCCTGCTAAGGCGGCTTTGATCTCGCAGCGCGTCGAGGCCACAGGCAGCGCCGGCACACTGCTCTTCTGCGGAGGCACCAACTGGGACACCATCGGACGCAGGCCCAAAGACAAACAGAAGGCAGCTGGTGAGTGCCCCCCCCCCCCACCCTCCCCCCGAACACACACACACACACACACACACACACACACACACACACACACACACACACACACACACACACACACACACACACACACACACACACACACACACACACACACACACACACACACACACACACACACACACACACACACACACGCGCGCGCGCACACCCTTTGTGTGAGCGCGTGCGCGCGCACGAAGGCCGCCTGATTGCCATTGAAGGCACCCGTGTGGGTCAAGGTATGCGCGCTCTGTGGATCGCCGTGTATATGCTACACGAGGCGTCTGACAGGGGACTCCGACTTGCTCTGGTGCTATCGCTTATTGAGACGCTGGTGCGCGAGAAATGTGTGCTGTAAACTCGATTACTGAGGTGGCCTTATTTCGATTTCATTGCCGCGGAGTCAGGTTCTGCCGCCATTGTGCATGAATTTCTGCCTCACAGGGAAGCTGACTTGTAGGTTTTGCAACTCGTCTATTGCCAGCCTGCTTCCAAGCTCACGTTCATGACACACGTTGTAGGTTTTTGGACAAAGTGCGGTTTCCTGACGTGGTAGGCAGTGTCGGGGATGTAAAATAAGAACTATGACTACATGTAGGCAACTTGTCAAAGCAACAGGGAGAAACACTTCCTCTGTCTTGGCTGCTGTTCTTTGCACATCCTGGAGTAACGTGCATGAGATTCTGCCTGGCTTGGCATCGCATGCGACTGTGTGCCGTATAGTGGCGAGAATTCCAGGAAGCGTAGGCTCATGTGTGGGCAGCTGTCATGGATGCACAATCTTATAATTTGTGCTAAAAGGGATTTTAAGCGTTTGCTCTTTTGTGTGTGTAACGATATCTGAAAGGATCAATTATGCAATAGCTTTGTTGGGAACTAGTTTTTGCTGAGAATTGTTTGAGCAGTGCATGTGCTCATTTTTATGAATTGCTGAAAACTGTCCTGAAACTTACCTGTCCCTTTCCACACTCAAGGCTGTTGTGGTACATGGATATATTTCTTGTTGACGAAAGTGTTAGTGGTTACTGCTTCATGCAATAAATTCAAAACACTGTTGCTGCATCTAGTTGCAAAACCTAAAAGCAGTTCATTGGCGATGCATATGAAGCGTTGCTTCTTATTGAAGGGCACAATGGAGAGAATGCAAAATATAAAATATGATGAGCACTCCCGGGAAGAAGCGATCACTGTGCACTTGAGGAAAACCTGCGTCATTTCTCTCAAGACGTGGCCATGTGGTAGACTACATCGATAATGGCAGCGTTTTGCCACAAGGTGTCACTTGAATTTGTTCGATGCAATTTTCGCTGCCAAATGAAAATTATGAATCCTTGTGTCTTGGATATTGGGTCATATCTCAACCATTTATTTCCATTTTTTTTATTTGGCATAAAGATATGAGGCAAGACATTTCCGCCATACTGTCGTGACACTTCCTTCTGTTGTGCAGGTGGTTCGGCATCCCAGGACCGCAACCTGTGGGGTCCTCATCGCCTGGCCTGGCCACACCGGGTGAAGGCAGTCTTCTCAGGCTGCTCAGCTTGCCACACCGTGCTGCTTACCGAGGAGGGACAGGCTTACACCTGGGGTGAGTGGTGTCATGAATGGTATCAAAATACCATTTCAACTGTAAAGGTGCAGCAAAGTGTTTTTCAGGCTGCCATCTGTGCTGGGAAACGGTCTGCTCTGTTCGTCTCTTCTGAATTTTTCATTCAAAATGTAAGAATTTGGACTGCCATTACTTACCCCTATTTGTAACTTTATTGTGGTACATATTTGTAATTCCTATGAAGCCACAGTACTGCTGATTGTGCCATCATGAGAGGTCAGTATGGACCATTTTATGGAATATCGACCACCTGCTGCAACATTGTTGTGGCTTCCATCGTTTTACCTGTGGGGCCACGAATGCATATTCAGAAGAGGATAGCTGCCTTCGCAGACCTGTCGCAGTATAGTATCATTCTACGCCTTTGTTCCCTGGCTCAGCCTTTTGTGTGACCGGCTGCCATGTGTGGCTGTTGGGTTTTTCATCCGTTGTTGCCTCCACACATCAAGATAACTAACCGTTCTTTGTGCAGTAAAAGTAAGAGGGATAAGTTTCACCTTGTGCGAACGATTCGCATGTGAAAAAGATGGGGATGTGTGGACGATCAGCCAGGGCTGTCAGGAACAGGTTTGCAAGTGTGAGTATGGTGAATATGTGAGTGCCAAAGTTCGTTTTGGAGAAAATTTGATCCGGCACTCTGCTGGTGGCAAGGAATCATCTATAATCTGCCCGGTACCTTAACCACCAAACATACCAGAATCGCCAATTTTTTCAAGAAGTTGATTTTTTTGTTCAATTCTGAATCTGAAAATACAGTAGACTCGAGATATCCAAACTCTCTGATATTTCATACTTTTGGTTAATGCAAACAAAAATTTAAATTTTTAATTGGCCCGCTATGTTTTCAACATATTTAAAGGCCACTAATTCAAACAGTGCGATTCGGTTAATTTGTACTTTTTGCTTGTCTGTACCAGAAAATTATCGGTTATTGTTGCCACCACTGACGAAAAATGCTACAAGAGTGAAAATGGAAATAGAAGCGCAGTACGATTTCAAAAAAAAATAACAAAACAAAAGAAAGCGAAGAAGAGCCTCAACAAACCAATGTTCGAAACGAAGGGTGCATTGCTGCTCAACTTTCTGTAGCTTGCTAGCTAGTTCAGTGGACCAAATTCGAAATTAAAACAACACCTAAGATTCAAAATTTGCTAAAAAGATGATTGTCCTCCTGCACTTCTCAAAGTGGTCAAAACGGCGATTACTGATGCAAAAGCAAAGTGCTGAAGAAAAAAGAAGGTGATGCCAGTGTCACGTGATCACTGATGCCCTGGTCGGCTGCAGTGTCGGTAGCGCCACGTCTCCGCAAGGGAAGTATTGAACGCTCTCTGTTGAGGCTGGAGACCTCTGTGGCATTGAAATATGGGATCACGAAGAGTATGTTGATGATTGCAAAAGTAGAACATAAGCTGTGAAACAATGCAAGCTGCTTCGCACCCATAGACAGTCTTAGGGCGCACCTGGAGAAGGTGGGGACCTCTTTTGGATGGGAGCTCCAATCTACAGTAAGTGGACTGCGACAGAAGGCTGAACAACGGTCTTTGTGCGTTTTGGGATTGAAGATTTCAAGTGCTGTGATGGATGGGTGTCGCGATTCAAGGAGTGACATGCTTTGAAAACAGTGGAGGAATGGCAGCAGACGAGACTTGAGAGGCTGATATTTAGAATGCCATTGAGATGGGACTTTTTCTCAAGTGCCTGCCTCAGCAAACATTGTACACCGGCGTAAAGTGAAGAAAAATGCATTTTCGGAATTTTTGTGCCTTTGAGCACTAGCCTTCAAAATATAAACACTGAATTCTGTCGGGAAATACAATAAAATCGACTTTTAAAATGCTATGGGAGCCTCGAAATGGCCGAAAAGGGGTAAAAATTGTTTAAACTTCCCGCGCGCACAGCGGGTGAAGCAGCCGGCTGGCCACTGCCATCTTGGGCTTGTTTTGAAGCTTATTTCTTTGTGCGCATTTTGTGGCATCTCCAAATGACGTCACTCACTGCAGAATGACCACCATTGCGGGTTTTCTAAAAGCCGTTTCCGGTCTGCTGATTGGCTGAGCGTGCGCTTGCAAAGCGAACCCCTCGTCTCACGCTTCCCATTGGCCAGTGTAACTGACGTGCGATTTTGTTTTTTTTTTTATGTTCGTCATCGTGGCTGCTGCTTTGCACGCTTCTGATGCGCTTTCGCGATCGTATCAATTGTTCTCGCTGCCAGCGTGGGCTTTAGACATAGCACTGTGGACGTAGCTGTATCAAGAGTGTATTAAAAACAAAAGTGCTCAGCGAGTGTGCGTCGAAGAACGAGTACGGCGGCGCGCTGTCAGGGTTGCATGTCGCATCCGAAGCCGCGTGTTCTCGGCCTAGCTGCAGCACGTCCGGCAGTACTATTCACAGCTTGCTTAGAGGAAATATTCAGAGACTAATGGGAGCAGTTAGGGATAAGGGTAGATGGGAATACCTCAGTAATCTGCAATTTGCTGATGACATTGCCTTGCTAAGTAACTCAGAGGAAGAATTGCAAAGAATGATTGATGACCCAGACAGGAAAAGTAGAAAGGTAAGCTTGAAAATCAATATGCAGAAGACTAAGGTAATGTTCAACAGCCTCGAGAAGGAACAGCAGTTTACGTTAGGTACCGAAGCACTGGAAGTAGTAGGCGAATATGTCTACTTAGGACAGGTAGTAACCGCAGATCCGGACCATGAAAAGGAAATAACAAGAAGAATAAGATTGGGATGGAGTGCATTTGGCAAGAACTCGCAGATTATGACTAGCAGCTTACCGGTATCGCTCAAGCGGAAAGTATACAACAGTTGCATTTTACCTGTACTCACCTATGGGGCTGAAACATGGAGGCTAACCAATAGGGTTCTACTTAAGTTGATAACTCAGAGGGCTATGGAACGAAAATTGGTAGGGGTAACATTAAGAGATAGGAAGCGTGCAGAGTGGGTCAGAGAAATAACTCAAGTTACTGACATTCTAGTGGAAATCAAGAAGAAATGGGTATGGGCAGGACATGTAGTGCCATAGCCTCCTTTATACTCTGTGCCTGTCAACGCGCTCCCCTTGCTGAGGGCGCCACTTACGTAGGGGTCGAGGCGCACGGGTAGGAACATCGGTACGGGGCGGGAGCACTGTTATTCGCTAGCCGGATAACTGTTCCTAAGCATTAATCGTGCATATTCAGTATATTTACTTGTAAGGCCGACATCCACTAAGCATAATAAGTGATCATTATACTTGTTAGGCAATAACACCAACGCTATATGACATTTTATGTCAGGCAGTGTCAAGAAATTGTGCATGGCTCGAAAAACTGCATGACTGCTCCGCTAGCGCCAACGTTAATAAAAAAATGACAATGCTAGTCTACGCTGCAATAAAACAAAATTTAAAAATTTACACATTTCACAACAGCAATTGTGCTACAAGAGTACCATGTTGAAGTGGTGTGATGAATAGTTGCCACAAGTAGGGAGAAATGTTCACGGTGACTGCTGTCACTGATAGCATTTCAGAAGCCAGCTTGATTTACATATGATTGGAACAACTGCATTGCAGTATGCCATTGAGATCTTGTAAGGAAAGACTAATATACGCGTTGCATCTTTCTGTTTTGATCACTCCAAAATAATCGTCACAATAGGCAAAGCTTGTGTTTTCATTTTTTCAAGGAATTGCGCAGTTAGCGAAACACATATGCTGGAGCACATGTAACATACCACACAGACGAGCTAACCAGGGAGAAAGTTAGCATCGCCATCCAGAAAATATACGTGCACATGTAATATTATTATTACCTTACTGACACGTAATAAACACACTTCTGGTGCTGTCATTATTTTTCACAGGCCGTAATGCGGTTGCGTACAAGTTTTGCGGTTTCCGATGCTAGAGAGGGACAGCGATTTAGTTGACAAGGAAAACTAATATAGGCTTTGCACGATTTGGTTTAACTCACTTTAAAGTAGACATCTTCACAATAGGCAAATCTTGTGTTTCTATTTTATCACAAAATTTCGTAATTAGCTTATACTGCAAAACAAAAAAAAAACTTTGCAGAAGCACATCTAACACACTACGCTGACGAGCAAGGCAGGGAAGCAATTGCAGTCAAACCCGAATATAACGAACTCGGATAGAGTGAATTATGTTTTATATCGAACACTCGAATTTCCGCTAGCATTATGCATATAAAATGTATTTTTGATAACGAACTACACATCGGATATAGCGAACTCAGCGCGCGCGATCGGTCGCCAAACGCCCGCCAACGGGCGGGCCTTTGTGCCAGCTCCGAGTTCTCTCCGGGCAGCCCACGCTGCCGGGCCGCAATACTTCTAGCGCATGCCGTTGTCAGATGGGAGGGGGATTGGCGACGGCTCAATTCCCCAAGGTCTCACACAGCGCATACGTCATCACGCGCCCGCTAGGGTGCTTCTGCGCCGATGCCACGCTTCCGTAAAACGCAGGAGGGGCTCTCTACAGCAGCTTCCACGAGGGACCCTCCTGTACGCATGCGCGGCCGTCGCCCGGAGTAGCGTGAGTAGCCTTTAAAATCCGCGCCATCGGCCAGCCTCTCTTTGCAGCGCTCCTATTCGGCAGCTGCCTACCATGTGATCAAAGACGTTCGAGCAGCTCCGGACCTATTGCGCTTCGAGAAAGAAGCAACACCGGCCAGAACTGGTTTCAAGTTTGGGCGAAGGGAAGGCAGCCTCCGAACAACGAACGCGTCAGTGGCGAACTTTCCCGCATCCTCGGAGCTTTCTTTGTTCGCATTTGCAAGTCGTGCTGCTGCTATCCTCACGATTCCGGACGTGCCTACGTTGCTGCTGGCTTGCATTCCGGCGCTACATCCTGCAAGATGACGACGAAGCAGCGGCGTGCCCTACCGCTTTCCGACAAGCTGGAGATAATTCGCCGCGTTGGCCGCGGCGAAAAAAAGTCTGACGTTGCCGCGCATTTCAAGATTCCGCGGAGCACGTTAAGCACCATTTTGAAAAACCAGTCGGCCATCAGAGGCAATGCACAGGAACGACGAAATGGTGACGGCTTTCGCCACCGCAAGCCGGCTTACGACCATGTAGAGAAAGCGCTGTACCAATGGTTCTTGGACGTTCGCGCGCGAAATCTGCCGGTCTCTGGCCCCATGCTACAACAGAAGGCAAAAGATTTTGCCTTCGTCCTGGACGTCGAGGGGTTTACAGCGGGCAGTGGTTGGCTCCAACGATTTAAAGACCGCTACTCCATCACCGGGAAGGTGGTTGCAGGTGAAAGCCAAGCAGTGGACGCTGATAGTGCTGAAAAGTGGGTGCAAGACGTGTGGCGTGCTGTCACGGAGAGATACGAACCGTGCAATATTTTTAACACCGACGAGACTGCCTTGTTTTTGCAACTGCTGCCGAGCAGAACCTTGGCGCTAAAGAATGAGAAGTGCCATGGCGGCAAATTGAATAAGGCCCGAGTCACCGTTCTTCTCACGACAAACATGGACGGTTCATCAAAGCTGCGGCCGCTTGTCATAGGCAAGTTCAAGTCTCCTATGTGCCTGCGAGGATGCACTTCACTCCCAGTCACATACAACTCAAATTCTAAGGCCTGGATGACCAGAACGTTGTTTGAAGCGTGGCTGCGTGGCTGGGACGAGGAACTTGCAACGAGCGGGCGAAAGATTTGCCTCCTCCTCGATAACTGTTCTGCGCACCACTGCGGCGTCACGCTCAAGAACATCGAGCTTTGTTTCCTGCCACCGAACGCAACAGCGGTTTTGCAGCCCCTCGATCAGGGGATCATCCGCGCTTTCAAGCTGGGCTACAGGAAACTGTTGGTGAAATTGCGGGTTAACGACGAGCTCAAGATTAATTTGCTGGCCGCAATAGAAAGGATTAACTGTGCCTGGCAAGACGTGACGCAATCCACAATCCGCAACTGCTTCCACCATGCTGGACTATGTCGAGAGGATGCAGAAGCTGCTAGTGAAGCGCGCACTGTGCAAGATGACAGCGATGTTGCCACGCTGTGGGAAGAACTCGCTGATGTTCCGGACGCTGTGCCCGAAGAAGTTGCCCTGGAGGATTTTCTCACTGTTGACGACAACGTAGCCGTGACAGTGAGCCCGTTGGATTCGGAAATTGTGGCCGACATGCTGGCATCTGGTGCGAACGAGGAGACCGAGGAGCCGCCGCCGGAGGACGATCGCCCTCACCCGACGTTGCACGAAGCCCTCGCTGCTACCGATCTGCTGCGCCGATACTGCACCGGAATACAGGGAAGCGGACTGGAGTTTGTGGAAATGATATTGCGTGTGGAAAGTGTGATTCTCGCTGATGGAGTTAAATGCAGTGTTCAGGCGAAGATCACTGCCTACTGCAAATAAGTGAGCATTTATCTGCAATAAATTACTTTTGTAGAGTCATGGTGAGCGGCACGGTTTTTCTTTAGTTAGTGCGTTTTCGCTGCGCTGTCTGGACATCGTGTATAACGAATTTGGTACTGAAGTTCGTTATAAACGGGTTTGGTTATAGCGAAATACTTTATATAGCGAACAAATTGCGTTGAATTACGCAGTTCGTTATAACCGGGTTTGACTGTAGCATTGCAGTCCAGAAAGCGCAGGTGCATATCTAACATTACTGTGGCAGTATTTATGCTTAACAAACACAGTGTTTGGTGCTGTCACTATTTTTTACAAGCCTCAAAGCAGCTGAACACTATGCAGCGATCGCCGGTAGCACAAAGAAAAGTTGGCACTTACCAGTTTGTGCAATGCTGTATTCCTGCAGCAGCCGAAGGCAGAGAAAAGTACATAGCGATATTGTAGCGCAACACAGACAAGGCACACGAGAAGACCGAACAACACGAGCGCTAACTTCAAACAAAATTTTTTTTTTCTACATGCAGCACATTTATACGCCAAAGAAAAGATATCACGTGCTAACAGTACAGTAGAATCTCGGTGATACGAAATTCAAAGGGAGACGAAAATTTTCGTATCACCCGAAATTTCGTATCAACAAAAAATGAGCAAACTCCGTTTTCAAGCCTTCCAACAGGTACGAAATATTTATTTTCGTTGAAAGAAATCGCGCATATCCTTCTGCACCTTTCTTTCCGCGAGATCTGATAACAGAGAGTTTTGAAAACTGAAAAATTGGGCCGCTGTCTTCTCCCGCACAGACTCGGAGGTCACGGCGTGCCGCAGAACATCGATGGCGTGCATCGTTTCTGCTGCCGTCGGCGGTGGGTCATCAACGCTTTGGTCATCGTCATCTTCGTCACTGCATGGAATACCAGGCTGTGATGACGCTTCCTCCGCAATATCTTCAACCGTGCGGAGACCACAGGTGGCAAGGTCGTCGTCCGTGGTGACGAAATCGTCGACGCAACAGTCGACGTCAAGTTCATTCCAGACATCGATGGGAATCGGGTCTGGCACTTGTGAGGCAGTAGCCACAGGGGATTTGAAAACCCCACACTTTGCGAAACAATTGGCGATGGTCGTAGGAACGACGCGATCCCAGGCAATTGCAAGAAAATGCACAGCGTCCAGAAGAGTGATCTGGAGATTCGCGTCCTTCCTTTCAATCTTCGCGAGGAGGCGGCGCACCAACAAAGCTTTAAAATGGTGCTTAACATTCCTTATAATCCCAGCATCCAGTGGTTGCAAATGACTTGTTACGTTCGGGGGTAGGAACACCACTTTAACACTCTGTAGTGTCATTTGTTTTGGATGGGCGGTGCACTGGTCCAGCAGCAAAACTATTTTTCTGTTGTGGCAAGACGTCTTGCGGTCAAGGTACGTGACGAATTCCATGAACATAGAAGACGTCATCCATGCTTTTTTGTTCGCCTTGTAGACGCAGGGCAGGGCTTTTGATATTTGCCAATGACTGTCAGGGGCATCTTTTCCGATCCGTCGGCATTGCAACAAAACAAAACTGTAATGCGCTATTTGCTCTTTTGTCCGCCCCGGCAGGCATCACCTTTAAAGCACAAACTTTTTTCGGGCTGGAGATTGTAAAACAGCCCTGCTTCATCTACATTAAAAACATCACGTGCCTCATATCCCGCTATGTAAGACGGCAGTGTGGTTGTCATCCAGTCTTCTATGGTGGAGGCGTCGACCTTTTTTCCTTCGCCACAAACGGTCTTGTATGAAAGATTATGACGCACCTTGAACCGGTGAATCCATCCACCGGAGGCCTGAAAGTCATCAATTCCAAGTGGGAGGGCGATGTCCGCTGCCTTCTCACGAAGCACTTTTCCGTCGATGTTGACGCCGGCCGCCGTGACCTCTCTGAACCACGTTAGAAGAACCTCTTCCAACTTCACATGGTGGGCAGTTTTGGCTTCTTTAGAATTCATCGCGAAGTGCTGCTGCACATTCTGCATAATTTGGTCGCGCTGACCAACGATTGTTGACAACGTTGACAGCAGCAGGCCTAGCTCTTTGGCCATGTCAGTGCGCCTTTTCTTGGGCTCTTTGTCCACCTTATTTAAAATTTCCAATTTGTCTTTAAAGGTCAGCGCCTTTCTCTTCCGTGACATTGCAGTATGATGTATCTTTTCGCGTTGCCGAGATGATCCCAAAACGACGCGCTATCAACGCGTTGTCAGCCTCAACAAACGAGAAAACGAAGCAACGTGTTGCCGCTGCAGCGGAGACTCCGGAAAGCGGAAGAGCGTGGCCTGCGGCTGCGGGGCGGCGGAGAAGTGTGGAGAGGGCCGCAAGGCCGTGCGCACAACACCAATAGCAGAAAGCAACGACGAGATAAAAAAAAAAACAAAATGCAGGGGGGGAGGGGAGACAAAGAGAGAGAGCGGAAGAGGGGGGTGGGGGGTGGGGGGGCAAGATATCGCCGCCTTTTCATGGCGATATGGTCGTACCCTTTTGAACGGGCGATCACCCAGTGGGATCTGACCAGCAAAAAAAAAAAGAAAAAGAAATAAATAAAAAAGAAAGAAAAGGAAAAAGGAGAGTATAGATGTTAGTTCACTCCACGTCTTTGCGCTGCTCCGGCCACACTGCTCCTCGTGCCCACCAGAACTCCAGCCAACTTCGCTGCTGCCGCGGGTTGCCAAGCCGGTTTTTTCCCGCTGTACTTTCTTTTTCTTCTTTCGCGCGCGTGTGCGTGATCCGTGCAGTGCTGCGCCGCTGTGCATGCTTTTCTCGCTTTGAGTGTGTGCGTGGGCTTCGACCGGTCGTGATACCGAAGTTCGTATCACCCGTAGCGAAAAGAAAAAGTGTTCGGAACATCCGATTTTTTGCCCACTGAATGCAATGCAATTCGGCCGGGGAATTTTATGAATTCGTATCACACCGAATTTCGTATCAGCCGAGTTCGTATCACCGAGATTCTGCTGTATCATCGCCGGAGAAAAGACTGTTCCTTATCACACAAACAAATCGACGGAGTGCTAACACATGTCTCTCCGGAAGCATTTATCCTCTCCGCTTCGATTATTACACGCGTGGTCATATTAAAACTTCTTGTAGCACAGCAGTTTGTTCAAAGTATGGCTTGCAAGTTCTTGATTTACAAGAAAGAATGGGATCCACAACTGAACTTCCCTTCCCGTTCTTGACGTTACGTGCGTGTTCCATTAATCGCTCATTTAGGCATCGTCATGATAAATATCTTGTCTTTGGCGTATAAACAATTTGTTGGAAGTTAGCACTCGTGGTCTTCTCGCTACAATATCGCTATGTTCATGCACCAACAAGCCTAAAAAGCTACGCTTTTGAGAGAAAAGTAGGAGCATCACTTTGCACACTGCAAAACAGTCCACGAAACAGCGAGAAAGCGGCAGCGCGTGGCTATCCGGACCACTTTGCAACACGGCGCACCCGGCACTCGCCTGGCGAGGGTGACTACGTCGCTGCCGCCATGTCTCAGCAGCCAGCGGCGTAACTTGTCAGCGGAGGAGGAGAGGCGGCCGCGGAACGCGGAGTTGCCAGGCACAGTGTGTATAAAGGAGGCTATGGTAGTGCGAAGAGAAGATAACCGATGGTCGCTTAGGGTAACAAACTGGATTCCAAGGGAAGGAAAGCGTAGCAGGGGGCGGCAGAAAGTTAGGTGGGCGGATAAGGTTAAGAAGTTCGCAGGGGTCAAGTGAATGCAGCTAGCACAGAACCGGGTTAATTGGAGGAATATGGGAGAGGCGTTCGCCCTGCAGTGGGTATAGTCAGGCTGATGATGATGGTCGCCAGTAGTCCCCGTTACCCACAGATGGTCCGGACTGTGAAAGACATCTTCCATAAGGCAAATAAACAAGGTGTGAGTGGCTTCAGCCCTACTCAGCTCCTAATGAAAAGGCAACTGAGAACTTGAGTCCCAAAGCCTAATAAAAAGCTTTGTCCACACTGGCCCGAAAGGGAGGAGGTAGCCGTAAAAGATGACTCTTACAAGAAAAGGATTGCAAAGGACTTCAACCGATGTCATCGTGTCTGATCTGCCATCACTTCATTCCGGTGAACAGGTCTGGGTTTGGCCCTACCAGGTGCATGCTACAGTTCTGAGCAAGGCGTTCAAGTTCCTTCGTCATCGAAACGGAGCGAGGAACGATTCTGCAGCGGAATTGTCGACACCTTGTTCCCTTTGTGCTGAGGGCAGCAGATTCCGCACTTCTCCAGCCTCACCGCCTAACTCAAGAGGCACCTGATCCGCTGCCTGTAACAGTGGGACCTTCTTCACGTCCTGGCTATGGTGTTGTGTTTACCCATAGCGGTCGCCGTGTAGTACCACCGGACCGCTTGAGCTTGTGAGTGAGGGGGGGTCGCCACCTATGAACTTGCCAGTGGCGCCCTCTAAGCTGAAGCCCAGACAGGGGTAATTTGAATAACGCAGCTTTTTGTTTGGTTCTGGAGTAGCGTGGTTGCTTGGCTCTCTCTCCCGGCCTTTGTGGCTTGGGGTTGCCTGCCAGCATGACAGCTTGGGAACGCCCGCACTACAATGTTGTTTTGTCGTAACATGAGCCAGATTTCATGATCTGTAGTCAAACTTGGCACAGCAGGTTACACAGCACGGTGTTGCTCAAAGCCCTGCTTCGCAGTCCTCACATCAACAATAGCCAGCTCAAAAATGAAGTCACTGTTGGACTCTAATACAAATTGAACTGAACAATGCTCAGAAGTGCTCCAAGAACCACCTTGGAGTATCGCCATCATTGACATTATTCTTGCCTTTGTAGAATGCTTGGGGTTAAAATTGCAACAAACGCAAGTGACCACACTAATTTGTCTTTGGTACGAACTCCTATGACAAGTACAGCTTGGTGAAAGGGAAATCCAGAAAGCAGTGAATCTCTGGCGAAAATGAAGTTGCACCTGTCTGTAAATTCGGCCTCAGTAGAGCAGTTGCCGCTGTGCTAATTAAAACCCTCTCACTCGTATTTGTAAAGTAATGGAGGCCGCTGTCGCCGTAGGATCTCGTGAAACACGAAGAGCCCAATACACTAGAAATCTATCAACACTTTCCTGTCTGCGAGAAAAAGGGCAGTTTTTGGGGGATGTCAATATTTTTTTTTCTTTTACAAAGCTTCCTCAATGCAGGAGTGTTTAGTATCAAATTGAAGAGGAGGAATTTCTCTTCGCAATGGTATTAGTGAAAATCAACATTTATTGAATAAGTGATGAAAAAAAAAACTACCAGCAAAAAATTGTAAAAAAAAGCAAACACACAAAAGCATCAAAGTTTCTTGATACAAATAAAACAAAAATTTCAAAATATACTTTTTTTTGCAACCGGGACCAATGCAACATTGCAGCAAATTCTAGCTTTCTGTGTACAGTATTCGCTGAGTTAAGAAATAAAACAGTCGAGGTTGACCCGTGGCTGTCCTCTAGTGGAAAACACGACTGCCTGCACTGCCGGCGGCTACTAATACTACCCAAAAGACATCACTTTGCAGATAACAGTTGTGACCTTCAGAACAGTGATCTATTCCAATCAGCACACAGAAAAAGCAGAAATTTTTGGGGAGCGAATGCGGAACTTATCGAGGCCTGGCTGTCGACGTTTCGGGTAGGTTTTAGGTAGTTTCGCTGTCAGTCTTATAGCCTGAAGAGCTCATTTCGTCTTCCGAGTCATCACTGTTGCTGTTCGCATCTAAAAACGAGCTCTCCGATGTGTCAACTTCTGCGAAAACAGCCGTTTCCACACAGCAGGAGCGTGCGACGTCCACGCAATGTTGTAAACAAGGAGCTCCGATCACCTGACTCTGGAGACCATCTGGACGGGCTCGGCACGGCGGAAAAATTAAATCAAAAGCAAAACTGAAACAAGGGTTCCTCTATTTCCCATTGGAGGATGCCACTTGTCAAGGAGCGCTTTGAAAGCGGGAAAATTTGAATTGAAACCATCGATTGCGGGCTATCGATGGGAATAGGTACGGACAGGAAAGTGTTAAGGTGGCAGTTTGGGCTTGTTGGTAACACATGTCAAACAAAAATAGCGCAGGGACAGAACAGAGACAGCAGCGCTAACTGGGAACAGTTCATTGTGAACTGCAGGGTGGTAAATATATACGTGGTGATATATTGCGCAGGAGGACACAATTTCAATAGTTTCTCAGATAATCTAGTTCTTTTCGAGATATTCCAACGGATGGTATCGCGGTGCACAAGTCATCTAAGCCATCAAACTTGATATCAACCTTTTATTCCAGGATGATCAGATTTACTGGAAATATGAGCCATGTACCAAAAAGCCACTGCTCCTGTATGATTCTGCGCACTCCAAACTTGTCAAGAGGGAATTGCTAAGTTATGCCCCTCTAATGCCATAAAAAAGTTCTGCCCTCAGCTAGGGTCGGCAAGCTTTGCTAACTGATGCCGGGTTTCCTATGCATGTCCTTTTGCAAGTATTGCCAAAATCCTTCTGAAGCAGATCTATTCCCCTCTCCCCCTCTCTCAGCAAATAAGCAAAAAGTTGCAGTTATTCCATACATTCACGGCTTGTCCTGTCGCCTGAAAAAGGTTGTTCGAAATCAGTGTCAAGGTCGTTTTTTCAGCTCCTGAAAAGCTACAGAAACTTTGCAGGTTGACAAGACCTGCGAAAAAGGGTGGGTATACCACGAAGCATGCAACCAAGTTCGTTGAATGTTTGCAACCAATCAATGTAGGTCAGAGTGGAAGGTGAACGCCTTCGCATCGTTACAATGTAAAAGAAAAAGGGGATTTTCTTGATGTAGATGCGTCACCAAACACACTAGCAAACTTGCCCATGAAATCGTTGAAGCCATAGATAGCTTAGGTGCATCGTGAAATTGTCTGTTGGACTACCTCGAAAAGAACTAGATTATCTGAGAAACTACTGTTTATCCCCCTGCGCAATATATCTCTACGACGTGTATATTTATTGCCCTGCAGTTCATAATAAACTGTTGGAAGTTAGCGCTCTTGGGTGTCCTTGCTTGTCCCTGTTCTGTCCCTGCGCTATTTTTGTTACCAACAAGCCCACACCCTAATACTGTAAAATGGTTGAATGGCTTTGCTGTGATTTGTTTGTCTGTACCATCAGACATTTTTTTGCCTTCGGTGGTTAGGGCATTTGGAAGTGTTCTTTCCCCAGTGGTTAAGATGCTTGACTACTGAACTCGAGTTGCTGGGTTCGATCCCAACGGCTACGTTTCCATGGAGTTAAAACAGACAAGTGTGCTGTGCGGTGTAAGTGCACGTAAAAGATTCCCAGGTGGTCAAAGTTACCCTGTAGCTTTCCACTACATAGATTCTGCGTCATTGTTGTTCTCTTCTCCTCTTTGTCATGCTTCTTTGCGCTCTTGTATTACTGTTCATCATGGTTCACCAACTCGCCCAATCAGCCGTTCTACTACGCAGGGTGTCTAGCAACTGGAAAAACTGCCAATTGTCAGGGAGATCTTATGCACCGGGAAAAGTCAGTGAAATGTCAGAGAAACCATCAGAAAGTTGGAGAAGGGACCGATATATTCTGCAGGGCATTTTCATTTTAAGCTGGCACACAACAAGTATGTTATTCATGCAGATTTTTTTTTGTGTGCTGTCTCGGCAGCGCGCGGCTGCCGTGGTGCGATATATTACTTTGCGCCAACGCATGCCTGAGCTGAACCGATATGCACATGAGGTGGATACTCAATAAAATATGCACAAGTGCTACATGAAAGCAGTACGCGACAATAACCGCATTGGCAGCGGCCAGCGTAAAAATGATCGGTGACATATCGGCGAGCTGTGCTGCCAAGCAAGCGCACGTGGCCTTATTAGATCGGATTGGCTCGGCTTTTTGCATGGTGGGCGGCTCGCGTGCTCCGAGGCTGGCATCAGTGCGCAATTTTCAGTAAACTTTT
Organism: Amblyomma maculatum; assembly: GCF_055883805.1. Lineage (NCBI taxonomy): Eukaryota > Metazoa > Arthropoda > Arachnida > Ixodida > Ixodidae > Amblyomma > Amblyomma maculatum. The sequence goes on along the minus strand of NC_139346.1, from coordinate 2,965,315 downwards.
GACATTCTTAGCTGCCATTAACACTAATGACAGCCTTGCCACTATCTTAAATTGCAGAATATGATTACTAAATAACGTTTTGTTGTGAATTGTTCGTCTATGCTCATTGTCATCAGCCGCTACATTTTTGACCCTCTTCACTCGTTCGGGAATTTGAACTGAAACAGTCTTGAAAGTAGTAGTTTTCTGGACTACGGCTCCTCTTTCTCACTCCCACCTTCTTCCCCCGTTCCTTGTGGTGCAGTTTAGGTGCCCACAGAAACAAGTGTGACTGATACTGTGCCGTCAAACCCGTTATACCTAGTGGCACGGGCAGAGGCACAATATTTTGTTTTTTTTGGGAAGCCTCACCATATTATATGATACTGTGCCGTTTCCTTGCTGTGAACCAATTATTATTATGATTTATTAAGTAGTTGGGATGGGGGTCGGGGCAATTTGAAAAGTCTGGGATCTTGAAGGCAGCCTGATTGTTCTACATGTAAAAGGATTGCTTTCAAACTGAGTCACCTTTTTGGAAAGTAGTTGTACCTGGCTACTCTCAGAGCTTTCTGTGGTGCTGGCACAAGTTCAATTGGTTCTCTGCAACATTTGGGAACAGTATGATTTTTAAATGGAGAGCTCTAAAATATGCTCGTAAAGGATGAATTTAGAATTCATGCATGAAATCCACAAGTGAAATGTTTGATCTCTGGTTGTTTGCATGGTGTTTTCATTTTCATTTCATTTTGTTTATTTCACGTACTGAAAGCACATGAGGGGGCGAGAGAAAAAAGCTGCCTTGTCGACAGCTTGACAAGCTCGCGCCCCCTAATACATAAGGGAAAGGGCAGACAGTAAAAGCGTTCCGTGAAACAAAATAAAAAATAAAAACACAGATGTAAAAAACACAGCTACAAATAGGAATAATACAGATTAACAGCAATTACATGCAAATTTTACACTGCGAAGAAGCAGCTACATCCTGTACTGAAGTGTTGCAAAGAAAAAAAAAAAATACAGAGCATTTATATACAGAGCATATAGAATAAAAATCTACATATAGCAGGATGAAAACATGACAATTCAAATCAACTATACAACACGTTAATATTTCTGATATAATCATGCATTGTTACATTTGAAGCAAGGCTGTTTAACAATCTGGGAATAATGTTTGACAGCATTTGCATTCCGTAGTTTGTCCTTGATGAAGGCACTTCCCATTCTTCTTTGTGCCGTGTATGGTATGGTTGACAGTTTTTGCTTATGTTAGCCAACTGTGATAAGAAGTTGCTTTGCTTTTTGTTTTGTGACTCATGTTGCTCCTTGTTAAATACTACTTTTCCATTTTTATGGTGGATGAATGGGCTGTGTTGTGAACATGCTCACATCCCATCTTAGTGTTCAGCATGGTGTTCAGTGCTGTGCTGGCTGGGCCAACAATGACTTCTCTGATTGAGCAGGGCAGGGACTGTGGCACAGCATGCTGTGTGTAGCTTAAAGGAGTATAGACACCATTTTTTGAAGCGTCGGAAGGAATACGATTGCTTTCCTGGTTATACAGAGATGCTCCCCAAGCAATCCCAACCTCGCACGTTTCCGCAAAGATATTTTAATTTGATTTTAAAAACAAGCCGGGCAAGTACCGCGTTTTTCAAAACCCATTGGCATCGACATCTCTGTGACGAAAACGTGTACATCGGTAAACAACATGACGTCATCAAACAACTGCGACGTGGAGTCGGCAAAGCAAAGAGCAGTGACGACACATGGCTGGACTCAAACAGCGTCGCCGCCGCTTCCGGCCGTGCCCTGAGAAAGAACTCCGCTTCTGCTCGCTTTACTCGATGGCTTCTTCGTTGGTGCATGCTACAATTATCTCACCGGTGTACGTATGGAGACTGCCTGCTAAACTCAGGCCCCAACAGCATGCCTGCACAAAGGGCTTACGGCAACGGTGTCTCTCGATGGCGCGCCGGGAACATACTGCGCCGCTCCCCGCCTACCCTAGACGTCGCTAGCCCTAGCTGGTTTCACATTGAAGCGCCAGCGAAAGGTGCTTTTGGAATGAGCTAACGCTGTAATAAACGTCTGAGTTTAGCGCCGCTTTACTGGCAAGCCCATCTCGTAAAATAATTTCTTGCTTTGCGCGACGCCTTCAGCAGCGGAGCTAGCAGGCATCAGGTGCGTCGCACCGGGCAGCAGCTGTAGGAAAAAAAAAGTTCGCTTGTATCACTGTAATTATTTCTACCAGTACCTCCGTATTGGCTGAATAATCCTCGCAATTTAATCGTGACTGATAGTCCTTTGTACAAATAGCTATGTAAGCGAACGAACAGCGATCTGCGATAGCGAGATTACCGATAGCGGATGCTATGAGGCAGTTATGACCTCAGAGTCGAGCGCGGCGGCCACGGCTTTACGCACCCAGTTTGCGTGACTGCACCAGATGGCGCCACATGCTTGGACGGCTGCACGCAGGCCTGCCGCGTCGGGACCAATCAGCACATGAACAGGCGTGAGTACGGGAGCCATCGGGAGAGCTTACGGGTTACGATGGCTGATCTCGTCATTACTAAAACATTTTTTTAGAACAGCTTGGCTCACAGCGTTGGCCAACCGGACTGATAAAGCAGCATCTCCACGGTTCCTTTGTTCAACATTCCTACCAGTTGACATTTCCTGCCGTCAACCCACCAAGATTTCGTGGCTGCTGCTGATTCCTGCTTTGTCGCTTGAGTCGCAGGCGAGCGGGTCGGGCTTAAAGTGCCCGGCAATGTTAGTAACATCCACGCTATTGGACGAAACAACGTCGCAGTACTAATTATGCTATGCTGAAGCGCTGCTCGACGACGATATTTTCTTGCACGTGCGACAGCAAGCAGACGAAAAACGCGACCCGAATGCGTCATCAGATTTTGTGCTTACGCGATCACTTACCTTGCCAGTAGGGGGCGCTCGTGTGGCGTTCTCGTATCTTTGACGTCATCGCGCGCTCGTGTCCGGAGAGATCGAAACCGAAACTGGCCGTGATAAATGCACTGATAACAAATTAATTGATCTGTGCTGGGGCTTTCTGGGTCGCAGTCCCTCTGTTTTGGATCACTGTGGATCGATTAAAGCAAAAATACCGGAACAGAAAATGTACGTGTCTATACTCCTTTAATAATTGAACACGCATTTGTGTGGCTGGCCTTGCCAGTATTCTGTTCTTGACCTGGATGTGTTCATAATGGTAGCCCTGCCAGCAGTGACTTTTATTTCGAAACTCTCGAGAGTAAATGTGAAAGAGAGGACTGCAATAGCATTGCCACTGATTTGATTCTAGTGCATAACTCTTCTGAAGAAGGGCAGTTGTGGTCATGCTGCTGCTGCTGCAGGGCGCAATGACAAGGGCCAGCTGGGTCAGGCGGACTTGAAGCGGCGCGATGTGCCCACCCTGGTGGATACGCTCCGGGACTCGCTGGTGGTCGGAGCAGCGTGTGGCCGCGGACACACGCTCTTCCTCACTGACCATGGCGTCGTCTTTGGTTGTGGGGACAACAAGATGGGCCAGTGCGGCGTTGGCTCACAGAATGCCTCTGTGCACGTGCCCACGCGGGTGGCCTTCAAGCTGCGCCCTGCGGTGCGCGTCTCGTGCGGTGGAGAGTTCTCGGTGCTGGTGGACTGCCGGGGCCATGCATATACATTCGGCTGCCCTGAGTACGGCCAGCTGGGCCACAACACGGACGGCCGCTACTTTGTCACCAGCAACAAGCTACAGTTCAAATGTGAACTGGTGCCCCGCCGAGTGCAGGTGTTCATCGACCGGAGCCGCGAAGGGCATGTGGTATCCGTGGACGACGTCCACATTGTCGACGTGGCCTCTGGCCTCAACCACACGGTCAGTAGCATGGCAGTGTGGTGGCGGCGTGGCTTACCCTTGGCGACGCATTGCAGATAGCGCTGGATGAGCGCAAGCGGTGCTTCTCGTGGGGATTTGGCGGCTATGGGCGGCTGGGCCACAACGAGCCCAAGGACGAGATGGTGCCCCGGCTCATCAAGGCGTTTGATGGACCCAACCGCGGACTGTGCTCCATCCATGCAGGCGGCACCTTCAGCATGGCTGTCAGCGAGCTGGGTAAAGTGTCCTTTATCCTCTTCCGATATGAAAGTGTAAAGAAGTTGCATCATGTATCCAACTCTAATTTCATTGATCTTTGGATATATCGCACACGGCATGCGTCATGCTTGCAATCCTCGTGCAGATGGAACTAGGGAGAACCGATTCAGTGACGGTCAGTCAGCGCAGCGTCATGCTCTAGGCAGTATAGTAAAAACCCACATATAATACGAGGCTTCTTTTCTTGATTTTATCATGCCAGGTTTCTGCCTCATATTATATGCGGATCCAAACAAATTTTTATCTAAATTCGCAATTCCGGTCTGGCAATTATTCAGCGCTATCAGTATCGGGCTTCCAGCGAGAGGAGACGCCATCAGTTATGTTTCGAAGCCGCTCTCCACGCTGTCACCCGCCGTGCTCGTCCAGAGGGCGACGGTCTCTTCAGCTGCTGGCATTCGAAAGGGTTCTCCTCTCACCCGCCGTGCTCGATTGCGCTGACCGGCGGTCTGTTGAGTTGTACCTGCTGGGCACCTTGGAGTACTACCCGTAGTCGAACCAGGTTTACAACATCTTTATTGCAACTGGTGTCTCCCCCTTTGAAATTACCCCCGACAGCTTGTTAAATAGACTCCCTAAACAAAGCCCCTATCATTGCGCCAATAGGGACGCAGTAAACTCTCTGGGCGGGGCCAATAGGCTCCAGCACAGTTCCTCCTCACTCCCGTCATCCTGTACGCACAACATCACGCGTGTACATTCCAGAGTTCAAATCCGCCGCCGTGGTCACGTACGTCCTTGCCGGACAGCCCGAGTCCCGTGGGAATGAGCTTCCTGCCCTCCGCGGCTCCTTTACACAAGAGCCCAGCACGCGCACATACACAAACACACACCTCCACACACCGTGGATGATCTGCGGTTCGAATAGTGCTGCTGGCCTTGCCGACGCGGGACATCCGGAGTCGTCTTGCGGGCGGGGTTGCGTCGGCGACTTGAAATCCGCGCCAGCCAGGCGATCCGCGATCCAGGGTCACGGGAAATGAACGAAAAGTCACGCACCGCGCTCCGGCCCTCAAGTGCATGCCCAGCAGCTGCGCTCTCGACGAGCAGGCGCCAGTCCAGAAGCCGACGGTGTGGTATGTCGCGTTGATGAGCGCAACACCTCCCCACCAAGTGTGCTGCATAAGTCTTTATACTGCAGCCACACACAACACACAAGCGAACAACGCGACGCGGCTGGCGTCAGGTTCAATACCCCCCGCCATCCGCGCCCGCACGCAATGACAAAGCCCAAGCCATTCTTAGGCCATTTACCTTTCCCTCGATGCGCTTAGCTCCATTTAGTTGGCCGCCACCAGCCTTGACATAGCATCGGCGTTGGCATTTTGAGTGCCCCTTTTATGTTCGATCGTAAGATTGAACCTTTGGAGAGCGAGAGCCCAGCGAGTTAACTTGGCACTATGCGGGCTGGTAAGCGTAAGGTACTTAAGGGGGTTGTGGTCCGTTACCACACGCACCTGTGCACCAAATAGCCAAGCCTCGAGCTTACTCAGTGCCCATATGATCGCGTAGGCTTCCTTCTCGATTGTGGCCCACCGAGTCTGGGTCGGACTGAGCTTCTTGCTTAGAAATGCGATCGGGCGTTCGTTCCCCTCCTCGTCGCACTGTGCGAGACATGCTCCTACGGCGTAGTCGGAGGCATCGGTGCATAGTATAAACTCCTTACTAGGATCTGGTGCATACAGCGATGTCGCGCGCCCTAAACACTCTTTAATGCTCTCGAACGCATTCTGTGCCTCGCTGTCCCAAGGTAGCCGATGAGGGGTCCTCCTTTTCGTCAGGTTAGTCAACGGGAGAACAATACGCGAGTAGTCAGGGACATACTGTCTATAGTAGTTTGCCAACCCGAGAAAACTCCTCAGCTGCCGCTTCGTCTGTGGCGGGGGAATCCCCTGGATAGCGCTGACCTTTGCAGGATTCATGCTTTGCTTACCCGATCCTACTATGTGACCAAGAAACTCCCCTCTTGTGAATCGGCATTTAGCTGCATTCACAGTGAATCCCGCAGCTGCTACGGAACTTAGAACATTGTCGATGTGCCTCAGATGATCCTCCCACGACTCGGAAAATATGGCGAGATCATCAATGTAAGCGCAGGAATACTCTCTGTGTGGTGCTAATACCTCGTTAATGATTCGCTGGAACGTGGAGCTAGCGTTCCGAAGCCCGAAAGGCATCACTTTCCAAGCGTATTGCCCGACCGGCGTTACGAACGCCGTCAGTGATTGAGACTGCTCATCTAATGGTATTTGCCAATATCCCCTCAGCATGTCAATGAGGGTGATGTAACGCGCCTTTGCCACCAGAAACAAAAGCTCCGAAGGTATGCTCATGGGGAATGCGTCCGGTTCCGTAACTCTGTTGAGCCTGCGATAGTCGCAGCAGAGCCTTATGCCGCCGTCCTTCTTAGATACACAAACTATGGGATGGGCATGGGCGCTCTCTACCGGAAAAATCAGACCCCACTCACACAGTTCGTTAATCTGCCTTTCCACTTCCTTCCGAAACACCATTGGTACCTTGTACGCATGTCCGGCTACCACTTCAGATCCTGCCTTCAGCCTTATTCTGTGCATGCCAGCGGTGCACTTGCCCGGTTTACTACCAAACACTTGTCCGTGTTTAGCGAGCACCGCGGTCAGCTCCTCCCGTTGCGATTGGGTAAGGTGGCTCAAAGCTTCGCCCGACACGCTACTTCCTTCGTCAGACGGTGTTGGGAATGTGGGCACGTCGCCGAAGTCACTGTCCCCTTCGAAAACTGTGCCTACAACATTAACGCGTGCGTGGTAAGCTCGGAGTTTGTTGGCGTGCACAGCCCGACGTGTGCCGCCTTCCAACTCGATTAGGTAACTGTAGGGCCGCAACCTTTGTACAACTTTGACCGGTCCTATCCACTTTCCCATCAATTTGCCTTGGCCTTCCTTCTCCAACCACAACACTTCGTCCCCTTCCGCGAACTGTTTATCCGTCGCGCGGAGATTGTAGCGCATACTTTCTCTGAGCATCTGTGCAATTACCTTCAGCTGTTGCATGTGCCTCAGCTAACCGTTTGCGCAGCTCCGAAAGATATTCCTCAGCTGGGTTTGTTAGAGAGTCCGGGACGGACCAGTCCCCACTCCACGACTTCTGCAAGATGGAAAGAGGCCCCACTGGCACCCTCCCGTACATCAGCTCAAACGGAGAGCGGCCCGTCGTTTCGTTAGGTACCTCTCTGTATGCCCACAACAGAAATGGAACACATTTGTCCCAGTCCCTGCCGTGCTCCTCCACAATACGGAATAACATGGATTTGAAGGTACCGTTCCAGCGTTCAACCAGTCCATTGCTCTGCGGGTGGTCGGGCGTGGAGAACCTTGGGCATGTTCCAAGCCTGGACAGCATCTCTCTAGTTAACTGAGCCGTGAAATCTGTGCCTTGATCACAGCACACCGTTTCCGGTATACCCATGCGTGCAAAGATCTGTAGCAACGCCTCGCACGTAGCCTTCGCTGTCAGCGCGCGCAAGCATACGACCTCTGGCCACCGAGTGTTAACATCAACAACGCACAACGCGTAACGGTGCCCTCGCGCAGACGGTGGTTCAATTGGCCCTATGCAATCAACGTTGATGACTTGAAACGGGCTGTCTGGTCTAGAGAGGGGTGTGATCGGCACACGATCGAGAGTGCGCGCAGGGGCCTTTACCTGGCATGCATGGCACGTACGACAATGTTGCTTGACATCTCTGGCCAAGCCTGGCCAGTAAAACGACCCCTTTATTCTCTGAAGCGTTTTACGTTCGCCCAGGTGCCCTGCCCACGCTGAATCATGCGCCAACCTTAAAACCTCCGCGCGCCGTTCCGAAGGTAGTACCAATTGACAACACTCGTGTCCAGCAACTGGCTCTCGATGGAACAGCAGCTTGTCCCGTATAAGCATGCCGTGCGAGCCTTCTTTAGCCTGAGCCCATGCTTCTTTTAGCGATTCATCGGCAAGCTGAGCGTTCCGGAACAGCTGCCTTGCGGTCTGGTTCGTTTCGGTTTGGCTGGCAGCAGGCTCCGCCTCGACGACGCACGCCACAGCATCAGCGTGTCCCGTATCTGGCCCGTCTGGTTCATCTGTATCTGATTCCAGAGCTACTAACTCATCTGCTGGTGTTAGTGCTCTCTCCTCGAGAAGCTCATTGTAGTCATCTGGCGTAATCAGTGCATCTACGCCTGCGACTAGCTCATCGGTAAGCGCACACAGCACTCCTCGTTCGGACGGGTTGAATGACACTAGGGGAGCACCCTCCGTTGCCTTTAATGGCACGTAAGCCAGCTCGGCGACTACCTCACTCCCAAATGCTCCTCTCAGCTTCAGTGTTGACCCCGCGCCTTCATACTCGCGGCAAAGTGACTTAAGAAGGACAGTTACATCGGCACCCTAATCAACCAAAGCTCTGAGCTGCTGACCCGTGCTCTCTATTGTGACAATACGTTTGTCGCCTGCCTCGTTCTGTCGCCTGTCACTCCCTGTCGCCATCTCCTCGCTAACTGGAATTTCCACTCGAGCAACAACCTGTCTTTCGCCTCTGCGACTGCTACTTCCATTTTTTGTTGAGACAGTTTCTTTTCTCGGGCATTCTCTTGCAAAGTGGCCTCTCTCGTGACATTTATAGCACTGTCGCCCGGGACGCCTCTCAGCCGTGCTGCCTCCCAATTGAGATGACGTAGCGGTTCGCTTCTCGGCATGGTGGTTTGCCGTTGCGGACGCAGCTAGTCCTACTGCTGACCTACACCTCCGACTCTCTTCGAAGTTCTCTGCGAGCTCTACGAGGTCACTAGGTTTGAGAAAACCTTCTTTCTCACTCAAGGCAACGTGTGCTCTTGCATCGGCGCTTAAGCATTCCTTCATTCGGTTTGTCACCGCCAGCTGTTTGAACTCCTCAATGGTGCGCACTTTACAGCTGTCTAGGTAGTAGTCGAGATAATTCTCTAGTCGTACGGAGAACTGTTCCCAGGTTTCTCCTGCCTCTTTGCTGCTTGACGAGAATAATCTCTTGTATTCTGCGGCTGACAGTCGCAGTCCGCGAAGAATTTTGTCTTTCAAAGACGCGAAGTTTTTCCTCTCGTCTGCTGATAACCGTACGAGGAGCCCTCGCGCCCTTTCGCTCAACCTCGGTAAAACCAGTCCGGCCCACCACTCGGTCGGGACGTCGTACGAGCATAAGGTCGCCTCCACCTCCTCAAACCATCCAGGCACTAATTGCTCTTGATTCGGCATTGGTGCCAGGACGCCTTTCAATAGGCTCGCGTATTTTAGCCTTCTATCTTCATCTGTTCCAGCATTCGCCGCGACGGCGCTGCCGCTATCGCTAAGCTCCACGCTCTGTCCATAGCGCAATCGCTCTGTTTCTAGAATCAATTTTTGATTCTCTTTCTGGGCCTCTACAATTTTTAGTTGCAATTGCAGTAGTGCCAACTGCTCTGACGTAGCCTCCACTGCGGAGTCTACCTCATCTTCGCCTGCCTTGCCGGCGGCTGCCAACTCTTCACTCTGATCCCCCTCTGCCATCTTTCCTCCTTCCTTAGCGCAATCGCTCCTCAAAACCCAGGGCTTTGACATAGCATGCGCCCGCAGATGTCAAAGGGGTACTCGCCTGACTGCCACTGGTGTCCCTTGGGGTGGGTCCCCTTGCGCCGGATTCAAGAAGCTGGGAGCGTCTTCACGAATTGGCTTTCCAAGCGGTTGTCACGGTCAGGCGTCGTCGTTGACGAGGCTCGTAGTGTCGCCGTCGTCGTTCCCGTAGACTCCAGTTCAGCCACAGCAGATCCTGTCGACTGCGCCAGTTATGTTTCGAAGCCGCTCTCCACGCTGTCACCCGCCGTGCTCGTCCAGAGGGCGACGGTCTCTTCAGCTGCTGGCATTCGAAAGGGTTCTCCTCTCACCCGCCGTGCTCGATTGCGCTGACCGGCGGTCTGTTGAGTTGTACCTGCTGGGCACCTTGGAGTACTACCCGTAGTCGAACCAGGTTTACAACATCTTTATTGCAACTGGTGTCTCCCCCTTTGAAATTACCCCCGACAGCTTGTTAAATAGACTCCCTAAACAAAGCCCCTATCATTGCGCCAATAGGGACGCAGTAAACTCTCTGGGCGGGGCCAATAGGCTCCAGCACAGTTCCTCCTCACTCCCGTCATCCTGTACGCACAACATCACGCGTGCACATTCCAGAGTTCAAATCCGCCGCCGTGGTCACGTACGTCCTTGCCGGACAGCCCGAGTCCCGTGGGAATGAGCTTCCTGCCCTCCGCGGCTCCTTTACACAAGAGCCCAGCGCGCGCACACACACAAACACACACCTCCACACACCGTGGATGATCTGCGGTTCGAATAGTGCTGCTGGCCTTGCCGACGCGGGACATCCGGAGTCGTCTTGCGGGCGGGGTTGCGTCGGCGACTTGAAATCCGCGCCAGCCAGGCGATCCGCGATCCAGGGTCACGGGAAATGAACGAAAAGTCACGCACCGCGCTCCGGCCCTCAAGTGCATGCCCAGCAGCTGCGCTCTCGACGAGCAGGCGCCAGTCCAGAAGCCGACGGTGTGGTATGTCGCGTTGATGAGCGCAACACCATCTAATGGTGGCGTTAATTGACGGTTTCAATGGTTTCGATTTCTTGCTGACGCCGCATCCCTTGCGACCGTGGCATGACCGCTGTGCACACGACGCACACGCGACTAATAGCGGGCCGATCCTACCTCGTACAATGTAGGAATAGCAGAAGCCGCACTCAGCATTTTGCACAGGTCTTTGACGCACACGACTGGAAGCAGGTCGATGCCACCTTGCACGATTTTTATTATTTTTGCGAAGTTTGTCATTGGGCATAAGTTGAGAAACAGGGAATGGAATGCAAGAGATAGGAAGTTAAAAGAAGGTAGTTGCAGAGGTTGTCCACTTCTCATAATCACCTTCATGAGCAGCCGTTTGCTAACCATAACGAGTGACGCACATCACAAATCTTGGCACCTGTCAGTCACTTTTCACGCCACCGATGACGTTCAGATGGGGTCAAAGGTACCTCCTCCTGGCGAGTAAGACTACGGGAGAGGGGGTGCGAACACAGAGGAATGAGAGCGTGTGTTCGCTGGCGCAGAACTTGTATCGTGATCTGCTTGAGTGTTATTTGGATCCAGTGTATGTGCACAGGACATGGGCACAGAGCAGATGAATGAATCTAGTTATCTGGGATATGCTTGCCTTAAGCTGTTTAAGGGCAGTGAGAGAGTCGGTGTAAAGATGAACTGCACTGAATGTAAGAAATAAATGGCATTGTGAATGTCTTGAAGTTCCAATGCCAAAGAGGGGTGCACATCACGAGGAGTTCAGATGAGAGGGACTATACACTGAAGGAACTCTTCGCTCTGCAGTATGTGATGTATACAGTATGCACCCTTCAGGCAGATGATACCAACGGGGAAGCGGTGGGGCGTGAGCTGGCAATAGGACCATTAAACGATCAAGTTGTAAAGATAACAAGCGTTGAAGTGCAGGCTAGTTGGTAATACACTTGGAATAACAGCGCGAAGGACGAGGACGAAGATCTGAAGGACACAGATACAGCGCTGTGTTTGTGTCCTTCTGATCTTTGTCCTCATCCTTTGCGCTGTTATTCCAAAAGTTGTAAAGAGCTCTTTTTGCCATTCGCTGATCAATGAGCATATTTAGTTGGGCGTCCTTCTGAAGCACGGGTGTGGAGGCATGTAATGGCCTGCCTCACGATTGACGTCTGCGGGTGAGATCTTGTGCCTGGTAGATGGCTGGAGGACAGAGCGAATAAGCTGTGTGAGCACACAGCTATGCGACCTAGGGTAACGTGAGCATGGATGGTTGTCAGGGGCCAGAGGAATGAAAGAGAAGAATGTGAACAGTTTGGGCTTGAGGAATGGGGGATTCTCTATCGTAAAATTTATTGTGGGAGCTTTGTGTAAGCCAGCTTTATTTCCAATGGATTTAGTATGCGAGAGAGTTAGACCCAAAGGAGGGAGGCATTGAAATGTCAAGACATCCAGCGCATGCTGGAGAGGATGAACAGACATGATAGCACCATAACGGTATATCATCGGTGTACGCAAGCACGCGGATAGAAGGGATGGCCTCTGGGGCTCGAACAAGTGGAATAAAGGCCACATTAAATAATGTGGGGGCGCTCCTCTGTTGGAGGGGAAGTGACCAAAGGGCTTTTTCCATGGACGCGCACACTGAACGTTCGATTTGCTAGAAAGGCGTGAATGGAGAAGAAACCGGTGAGGGAGACCAAGAATATGAAGGGAGGTAAGAATGTCAGAGTGAAAAATGTTATTGTATTGAAAATTGAAAAAAAAAAAAAATATTTCCAGTAATATGCAGGAAATGGGCCTCAGGCGAAAAGCTACAACGATAGCTTGAGAGATGCCCGAGGCCCAGTAAAGGCAGAGCAATAAGACGTGTGAAAACATAGCGAGCATAAACATATATAACACGAAAATTGTGAAGCACAGAAAGAGCACAAATATACAAATGAAACAGCAAATTAAAAACTAGCAGAGTAAATTAATGGCCAACAATCATCATCTAATGGCAACATGGCAAAACATAATGAAAATAAAGGGACTATTCTTATAGTAATGTTCAAGGCAAGGAAAGACAGTGCGGAATTGATGAAAGTTCTTAATTGAGGCGGTAAAGATGTTTGGGATCTGTATGCTGTAATTATTTAGTATGTAGTCGAGGGTTCGATGGCATACCGTCTGGTCAGGAATCATGGTTTGTTGATCGATTCACTGGTCACTGACCAAGGTCAAATTTAAAACAAATGTTGTTTCGGAAGCGCTACGGCTCCCTTGTCCATAATGAACAACCGGCCGGACGTCCCGGGCTTTTTGTAGCAGTTAGTACTGTTCTTAGAGATTTCGCGTAGATAGGATGCAGTGTGCCATCATTCCTGTTTATTGTGTTAGATGTTGTCTGGATGATTAGTGACTCGAGATTTCGGCGGGCTGATACGTTCTTTTCCGTTGTCATTATTTCTGCTTCATCCCATTTAATTTCATGGCCAGTCTCTTGCGCATGCTCTACGATTGCGTTCGTTGTCACTTTTCCTTTATGTACATCGTACTGATGATCTTTCAGGCGTCTCGTGAAATCTGTCGTTTCGCCTACGTAAACTGCTGAACAGTCTGCGCAGGAAATTTTGTAAACCACGCCGGGAAAGTTCACACGTGGGAGCTGATCTTTCGCATTTACCAGCTCACTTCGTATCTTGCTTGTCGGGACATGTGCCACATTGACGCCATGCTTGCGGAACATCCGTGCCAGTGCCTCACTGATTCCTGATAGGGGCTCGTTTCGGTTTCGGTGCGTTGACACTTTCTTCTTCCCTGGCTTCTTCGATGGAGCCAACCTTCTTTGCGTGTTTCGAATGAACGACAGCGGGTAGCCGTTTCTTTTCAAGTCATTTTCGATGGTCTTCATTTCGTGGTTTAGGGCTTCGTCTTCACTGCATACTTCCCTGGCACGGTTGATTAGAGACGCAACCATGGACCGCTTATGACTGACTGGGTGAGCTGAAGTAAAATCAAGGTACCTTCTGGAATGCGTCTGTTTCCGGTAGACGCGAAAACTGAGACCAGTCGGGGTACGGGATACCACAGTGTCGAGGAACGGAAGGCAGCCGTCGGTCTCTTCCTCAACAGTAAAGTTGATTGAGGGCTCCAAGGCGTTGAGGTGATCGAGGAAAGTGCTCATGTGCATTCGGTCTATGACACAGAAGCAGTCGTCCACATACCGTAGAAACACTTTTGTTCGTGGTTGGAAAGTGGCCAAAGCTTTGCTTTCGATGGCTTCCATAGCGATGTTAGCCGCTGTGACCGAGATGGCTGCCCCCATTGCTGTGCCAAAAGTCTGTTGGTAGAAGTTGCCGCTGTACGTAATATACGTGTTGGCGAGACAGAAATGTAAAAGTTGGCAAAGTTCCGTTGCTTCAAAAGGCGTCCGTTCTTGCCACGAGGTATCATTCTTGAGACGCTGTTTGCATGTTTCGACTGCAAGATCAACAGGTACGCTGGTAAATAGCGAGCAGACATCAAAAGAAACGATCTCCTCTGTGTCTTCTAGGGCGACCGCTTTGACTTTATCGATGAAATCGGATGAATTCTTGATGTTCGTGCCTGTCTTGCCCAATAGCGGAGCCAGAACGCCATGAAGGTACTGTGACGAGTGCAACGGCGACTTTCTAAAATTCACTATTGGGCGCAGGGGGATCCCTGGTTTATGCACCTTTGGCAATCCGTAAATGGCGGGCGCTGAACCCTTTGTACATAGTAACTGATAATAAAGCCGTTTCATAGACGGAGGGAGGCCCTTGAAAATTTCAGTGAGCATTTTTTGAAGAGACGTCTGCACTTTTGGAGTAGGGTCTTTCGGGATTCGGCAGTAAGTGGTTTCGTCTTGAAGCAAAGCCTCCATTTTTTCCTTGTAAGAAGACCGGTCAAGGATAACAGCAACATCTCCTTTATCTGCCAGTAGGATGGCTATATCCTTGTTAGCCTGGAGGCTTCTGATTGCTAAGCGTTCGCCTTGACCAAGAGGGCGGTTTGATGCGCGACAGCACTCCTATCGCCTTCGTTCGAACTTCGTCCTGAACGTCTCGTTCCAGCAGTCGTACCGCTCCTTCTACGGCGCATGCAACTTTTCGTGGGTCCGGTGCCTTCCCTTGGTTGAAATTCAAGCCTCGGCTGAGCACCTTGGCTTCGGAAGGGTTGAGTTCGTAGGACGACAGGTTCCGTGTTTCGAAGATTGGTGTGGCCCTGACTGCTGTTTCCTTTTCAGCAAGTAATGTCTACAGCTTTTGATACTGCGATTTGAGGTGTCTCTCCTCTTTTCTGTACATTTCTTGGTTCGCAACCAACTGAACGCTGGCGAAAACATCCGGAGCAATAAATTCCAATTGTCGCTTTGCAAAGAACAGTTCAAGGCGCTTCTTTGTCAGCTTACATTCTTCAATCCTTGCCTGAAGGAGATGACGTTCAGCTTTTGTAATCACATGGAGGCCAAAACGTGTTTTTACCGGTTTCTTTAGACGCAATGATCTTGGAATAAGTTGGTTAGACTTACAGTCGATGTTGAAGCAGCGAGTCTTGCTGAGGTGCTTACAAAACGGCGAATTCCAGTGATGACCGGTTGTCCATATTGATGGCGTAAAGTGATGTAGTCGAGGGTTCGACGGCATACCGTCTGGTCAGGAATCATGGTTTGTTGATCGATTCACTGGTCACTGACCAAGGTCAAATTTAAAACAAATGACGTTTCGGGAGCGCTACGGCTCCCTTGTTCACAATGAACAACCGGCCGGACGTCCCGGGCTTTTTGTAGCAGTTAGTACTGTTCTTAGAGATTTCGCGTGGATAGGATGCAGTGTGCCATCATTCCTGTTTATTGTGTTAGATGTTGTCTGGATGATTAGTGACTCGAGATTTCGGCGGGCTGATACGTTCTTTTCCGTTGTCATTATTTCTGCTTCATCCCATTTAATTTCATGGCCAGTCTCTTGCGCATGCTCTACGATTGCGTTCGTTGTCACTTTTCCTTTATGTACATCGTACTGATGATCTTTCAGGCGTCTCGTGAAATCTTTCGTTTCGCCTACGTAAATTGCTGAACAGTCTGCGCAGGAAATTTTGTAAACCACGCCGGGAAAGTTCGCACGTGGGAGCTGATCTTTCACATTTACCAGCTCACTTCGTATCTTGCTTGTCGGGACATGTGCCACATTGACGCCATGCTTGCGGAACATCCGTGCCAGTGCCTCACTGATTCCTGATAGGGGCTCGTTTCGGTTTCGGTGCGTTGGCAGTTTCGTCTTCCCTGGCTTCTTCGATGGAGCCAATCTTCTTTGCGTGTTTCGAACGAATGACAGCGGGTAGCCATGATTTAGTGTGCATGGTAATGTAAAACGAAGGCTCTGGTTATCGTATAACGTCCTCGTTCGAGGAACGTCCCATATTTGTTTACTTCTGGTGTGAAAGGGTTTTGCAATATTCTTCAAGCATTGAGGTGAGGCAGTCCAGTAAACGATACTCAAACATGGTATGCACAGAAGTAATGTTTCTGTGTGGGCAGTGTAGCATGCACCAGCGATCAGTCTAATTGCCTTCTTTTGGAGACCAAGTATGGTGTTTAGATTTGTTTTAGATGTTGTACCCCAAACGAGGTGACAGTAGTTTATGTGTGATTGAATTATAGCGTGGTAAATAATGAGCTTATGCTTTGGGGAAAATTTATCCGAAGCCTCGAGAGCAGATCAAGTAAGCTTGCTTTCAATATACATTATATGGTCAGACCACCTCATGCGAGAGTCGAATACAAAACAGAGCAATTTGAACTTGTCTACAATTTCAATAATGTTATTTTCTAGATGCAGAGTATTGTTTACTGTAATATTCAGGCTAAGGAGTCGAAAAAAGGCGGCTTTGGACTTATTAGAGTTAACTACCAAACCATTAGCTATGGACCATTTGTAGAGAGCACGAAGGACCAGATTTGCACTATTGATTAGTTCGTCGGCAGAAAAGCCCCCAAGAAAAAACTTGTGTTGTCAGCATACTGAATACAACTTGTGTGATAGGCTATGCTTGCAAGGTCATTAGCACAGACATTAAAGAGGAACGGGTCGAGAAGGCTCTTGCGGAACACCACATTCAATGACTTGTGATTATCGACCGAAACGACCTGCTGGCGCATGTTAAAATAAGAACGAAAGTGTTGGAGGGAAAGACCACCATAGCTTTCAAGTTTACAGAGTAGTATTTCATGATTAAGAAGGTCGAAACCTTTTGTAAAGTCGATGAAAATACCAAGAGTCAAACATTTAGCTTCAATATTATTTAAAATAATTTTCTTTTGCAAGAGTAAAGCAGATTCCGTGGACTTGCCCTCTCGAAATCTAAACTGACTGGTGTTTATTAAGGTTTATTAAGGCATGTTTAGAAAAGAACCCATCGATTCTTTTGAGCATTACTTTTTCAAGAGCCTTTGAAAAAAACAGGAATAGAAACTGTTTCTATCACCTCCTTTAGTATGATCACGGTTCTAACAGGGTGACTGTGCGGAGAGTGGTGAAGGTTTCAATTTGTTACAATTTGGGATTCTGGATAACAATCATGGGATTCCAACCACCATGATTAAGCGAGAATAATGTTGCGTGGTGGCATATGGCAAGCGATGGAGCACAACAGAAACAGAACGACGTCATGACATGATGATGAAATATGGGCCTAGTGCGAGCTCTCTGCCCCGCGCCCGCTTCGTCGTCTTCGTAACAGTATTTTCGTAAAGCTTGCAGATTGTAGGCGTAAGGGAAATTGGACGAAGGGCCAAGAAAGATACTGGAGGATGACTTTGGTATTGGAACAATAGAATGCTTCCACTTGCCCGGCATGACACACACGTCGTTGAATGTATCAAGCAGGGTCTGCAAAGCAGTTCCTTCCAAGTTGTGGAATAAGGAGTTGGGTATGCCGTCGTGCCCGTTCAGTGGAGGCCAGCAGCTCTATCATGTTAGGTCAGAAGTAATCTCATCGGGGGGCAAGGAGAAGTTGAGGTGAATCATGGTGTGGAAAAAACTGTCTGGCGACCTGTTTTGCAAATGTGTCCTCATCCACATTCATCGCAAGGCAAATGCTGTCTGTGTAATCAGAAACTTAAGAAGAGCGCTCCATGGCGTGAAACACTCGTGAATGATGTCGATTACCCTGCTTGCAGGGCAGGCGATCACACCATGCAGCCCGTTGCCTACCTAGACGCTTTGCAAGGCGCCGTGCACGTGCGGTATCCCGGTGAAGAGCGGGGATAGCCGAGGGGTCATCGGGGCGACAAGCAGCATAATGATCGGCCTGGTGACGCAGAGCCCAAAGATTCACGAGGCAGGTGTCCGGGTTTGGCTCGTCTTCATTTACAATGGTGGTAATCATGTGGGACGCAAGAACAGTAGAGAGAGTAGACAATGCTAGTGATGGGTTGAATGCAGATAAACGTTTGTCTGCGCTTACAGAGTCCCACGATGTTATGCGTACACTGCGCCATACTTTACATATACGCGAAGGAGCGAGAGAGATAAAAGGACTGTGATCACTGCTTCAGGTATCTGGTTCAACAGCCCAACGAAGGCTACCAGGGCCTGACCACCAAGACAAATATGGTGAATATGGTCCACCTCGTGGACGGGTAGATGTATGTGGGTGGTGTAAAAGATGAATGATCTGAAAAGCTGCCCTGGATGTGTGTACCCCTGAGGGAACCCGATTGGTAACCCCACAAAGTGTGTGCGCTGTTGAAGTCTCCACCGACTGGATTAGGGATGCCCGAGTAGGTAGAACGCAGAAAACGAACCCATCCATGATTGGGAGATACGGAGCCAGTTGGCCATAAAAAGAAACTAGAATAAGTGAGGTGTGTACAGGCTTAACTAGAAGGGCTACAACCTCTTGGCCTGTGTTACACCACCATGAAGGTCGATCGTCATGTGGGGAACTGTGAATATAAATTGCCTGAGGGAAGAGGCGATAAAACTGCGATCAGGGATAGAAGGAGAATCCTGACAGGCGAGGAAATTAATTATGCTCTTGAAGGCCCATGCCTTTTGCTTTTTGTCGCGAAGATTCACTTCAGAGGCCTTATTCGCAAAGTCTCGAGGGCGATCACCTGCTTCATAAGCGCTAATATTTTATCCACGGTTAACGGGTGGTTGGCACGTGATTGGGGTACTTATTGGAGGTGATTCCTCTGAAATTTGCTCACAAGGTGTTACCTCCCTATTCACAAACCGGCCTAACCTTTACCTTCCTGCAACTGCAAAGGCGACCTTCATAAAGGTAACAGAAAGGGGATGGTAACGCAAAGGCCAAGCCGCGTTTCAAAGACCCACCTTAGGGCAGCCTTCCGGAAGGGGTGCCTATATGGTAGCGAGGCTAAACAAATAATAATGTTTCAATCAGCAGCATATGTTCGCGTAGCTTGTTTTTGTCCTAGAAATTGCAGTTAAATATATACAAGAGCTGCCATGTGCTTCGTGCTGCATTGTGTGAGCGTTCATTTTTTTTTTTTTTGTGGTGTCTCAAAATGGGAATCGAAAAAGAAAAAGATGCTCATTTACGAAGAATGAGCGTGGCGTTCTAGTAGACCTTGTCAACAGTACTACAAGACAGTGTGCGCGTCGTCTGCTAGCCGGAAAACGTAGTACGAGTGGAATCGTGGTTATCATTGCGCGAACGCCAAGCTGTCTTTTTTAAAGAAGAATTTAAGATAAAGCTCCGCGAGTATCGTTTTTATTTTATTGTCTGCAAATTCCCTTGAGAATAAGTCGACATGCAGACGGCAAACCACGCAGCGAGATCACCAGTACGCAGATGGTACGGCATACAGCACAGGATCACCTGTCACAACTGGAAATGTCCCTGCACCATAGAAGCACAGGGCGATCAGCAGTCACAGGAGCGGACGGGCAGGGTTAACCACGGTTACGCGAAACCATGCTACGGCGAACCAAACCGTGGTTCCGCGGTTATCGCAAACCGAGCTTGGCGACCTCGGTTTGCGTTGTTAACTGCGAGGCGTCTGTTGACGGAGGCTATTCGATCGTCGGCGCCTGAGTGCGCGAAGCGTACGAGCGGGTCTGCTTTACAATGTTATTCATTTTCCAACTTCATCACGTTTAAGGATCGATGCATAAAACAGGCGTTGTCTACTCTACCGCCCGACATCTTTGGTTACGGCCGACAGCGCAGTGACTGCTGAAGCCCCGTCCTGCCTGCAGTATCATTTGAACGGCTTGTTGCTGAACGGAACGCCAAAAAATGTGCGGCCTTAGCTCTATCATGAAAGTACACGAGTTTGCAATGCTTTCAGCACGGGATGCAGCGAGCAGGCTGAGCTACGTTACACTTACCGAGAGCGCGGCGCACGACGGCGCCGTGCGTGACCGTCCCTAGTCGTCGCTAGGCCTAAATTGTTTTGCTTCGAAGCCGCGGCGGTCGGCGCTTTGGGACTGATCAACGCTATCGTAAATCGTCTACTTATGAAACTGCCTTATTTTTAACCTGTTCTGCCATAGCGACGCATTAATCGCAGAGCTAGTACAAGCAGATCGAATGAACCGCAATGCACCGGCGGCAGCTGGCTTTAGCAGAAACTTGCTTGTATCGCGGCTATCGCTCATACCAGCAATTTGCTGCTGGTCAACGATCCTCACGAGTGCTTCATTCTTGATATTCGGCTCAGTATTCCAGACGGCAACAAATTTATCACGCTTTATTTCGGACACCGGCACTAGCGATCCGCCGTGTCGTTCGCGCCCGGTTTGCGGGAGGAGGGGCGGTGTTTACGGCGGTCGAGGAGGTTCTGCCATGGTGGGGTGTTTGACAGCGCTGTTTATTTATTTATTTATTTATTCATATACCCTCAGGGCCCGAAGGCATTAAAGAGGGGAGTGGGAAAGATACATTGGTACAGGGTACAGTGCAGCATAAAACAACATAGAAGAAACAATAACACGGCGAAAAGTGATAAAAAAAAAAAAAGAGGATTGGCGCAAAAAAAAAAAAAAGCGGAAAAGCAGTTGAGGCAAAAAAAACATTTCCGACAGTCAACAATGTCACCGAAAACGAACAAAAACAATTGACTACCATCAATAAATATAGATTACATACGGCAGTCTTAAAAGAATTTGGGTCCGTAATATCAGCAATGTGCCTAGGAAGGTGGTTCCAACTGACAGAAGTGTTTGGAACAAAAGAATAAGAGGCGTGTTTAGTACGACATGACGGAACACCTACTTTGTGAAGATGATCAATGCGACCTGAAACATATGTGGGGGTAGTTAGT
Organism: Amblyomma maculatum; assembly: GCF_055883805.1. Taxonomy (NCBI): domain Eukaryota; kingdom Metazoa; phylum Arthropoda; class Arachnida; order Ixodida; family Ixodidae; genus Amblyomma; species Amblyomma maculatum. Next base: position 2,944,293 of record NC_139346.1, on the reverse strand, counting down.
AGCTGGCTCTTAAGGACAGGATTGTGGTAATAGATTTTGTGAAATAGGAATAAGCGAGAAATTTTTCTGCGTAGTGAAAGCGGTGGTAATGATAATGTTGTTTTCATAACGGTAACACTGGAGTTACGGTGATAGTTGGAAAGTATAAAACGTGACGCGCGGTTTTGAACAGATTCGATTTCAGATTCTAGAGATGCAAGGCCAGGGTCCCAGACAGAGGCTGCATATTCCAATTTAGGACGAACAAGGGTTTTATAAAGAAGCAATTTTATTGAACTAGAAGAAAGGTTAAAGTTTCGGCGCAGGTACCCCAACATGCGGTTAGCATTGTTAGTAATAGATTCTACATGCAGATTCCAAGAAAGATTGGAAGTTATGTGCACACCAAGGTATTTATACGAAGACACAGTTTCAAGAGGAGTATTATTGAGGTTGTAATTAGCTACTTCATTGTTACGACGAGAAATACGCATATGTTTGCACTTGTTAATGTTAAGCTCCATTTGCCATAATTTACACCACTCTGAAACTTGGTTAATATCAGACTGAAGAACAGAAATGTCAGAGTCACTGTTAATTTCACGGTAAATAACACAATCATCAGCAAAGAGACACACAGAAGAAGCAATGCTGTTAGGCAAATCATTAATATAAATGAGAAAAAGTAGGGGCCCAAGTACGGAGCCCTGGGGAACGCCTGAGCCCACTGGAGAGGAACGAGAGTTCGATTTATTTGCTGTCACGTATTGAGAACGGTTAGTGAGAAAAGACTGAAGCCACGAAACGATGTTAGGGTCGAGTTTGAGGTTACTTAATTTGAAAAGTAGTAATTGGTGAGAAACTTTATCGAAAGCTTTGGAGAAATCGAGGAATATACAGTCTGCTATGGAACCCCGGTCAAGAATGAAATGAAGGTCTTGTGAAAAGCATAGAAGCTGAGTCTCGCATGAGAATGTTTTACGAAACCCGTGTTGGGAACGACTGAAGAAAGAATTCGATTCAAGAAAATTGGCGAGATGAGAGCAGATGACATGTTCCATGATCTTACATGGGATGCTAGTAAGTGAAATGGGTCGGTAGTTATTAGGAGAATGTTTGTCCCCAGACTTGTGCAGGGGAACCACCTTGCCCACCTTCCAGTCGCTAGGAACACAGCTACACTCAAGAGATTGTTTAAACAGTTCGGCAAAAATAATGGCACTATACACTTTAGTATTTTTCAAAAATTTTGAGTTAATGTTGTCCACTCCGCATGATGATGACATCTTCAGTTGTTCAATTATTTTTTCTACGCCCACAGGATCCATTATAACGGGGTCCATAACAAAGAAGTCACGCGGTGGGTAATGAGGAATTTCGGTAATTAAATTGTTCGTAAAAGAAGCAGTAAACACATCATTAAGAACATCAGCACACATTTCACTAGGAATTAATTGTTCATCTGTAGTTTTCAGATTGATTGTAGATGGGTCAGTTTTCTTAACCACGTTCCAAAATTGTTTTGGGTTATTTATTAGCATCGATGGAAGAGTATGACTAAAAAATGACTCCTTAGCTTGTTTTAGTGCCGATTTATATGCAGACGCAGCAGAATAGTAAGCGTCCCATCGGGGCATAGAATTAGACACTTTGGCGGAGCGAAACAGACGTTTCTTTTTGTTTGATAGCCGTTTTAGTGAAGAATTATACCAGGGTGAACAGTTGTTAGTTAATATTTTTCGCAGCGGAACGTAAGAATTAGTCAGGGAGGATATTTTATCCTTATAAAGGGTCCAGTTAATTTCAATTGGGCGGTCATGAAAAGAGGGCAAGTATTCATCGATAAAAGCAGCGAGTTCACGATTAATTGCATCAAAGTTTGCCTTTTGGTAGTCACGGATATATTTAGAAGTGTTATATCGGTGTGGTATCGCGACATTTACTGAAAAATGGAGAATGTAATGATCACTTAAACCTGGCAAACAAGATATTGGAGCAACGATATCAGGCGACGTGGTGAGAACAAGGTCTAACAAGTTTGACGAAGAAGATGTAACACGGGTAGGCTGGGTAACAAGTTGGGAGAAATTAAAGTCGGCACACATGCGCAAAAAACCATCGCACTCTGTAGAAAAAGGATCAACATAAGAACGTTCATTGGACCAAAATATAGTTGGAAAATTGAAGTCACCTACCAAAACAGTAGGAACGTTTGGAAAACGAACGGTAATGGCGCAAATAGCATCATGAAGTTCTTCAACAAACGTGGCACTGTACGAGGGAGGGCGATAGCAAACTCCCAAGATCAGTTTTTTAAAGCGCGTGCGCAGTTCAACCCAGACAAGTTCTAAACTGGTGACGACATGAACAGGAGAAGAAAAAAGTGTGTCGGCAACAGCTGTCAAAACGCCACCACCATTTCTGTCACCCCTATCACACCGATAAGTGGTAAAATGCTTATTGCAATGAAAGATTTCAGAGCTATCAACTTTTGCTGAAAGCCACGTTTCAGTAAGGCAAACAATATCAGCATCGCATGCATCGATAGTCGCGCATAGCTCATCACGTTTAGGCACGACACTTCTAATATTTGTGTAAAGGAACGATAATGAACGCTCAGACACTGAGGAGCGCCCACTACCCCTCACGCATCGTTATTGTACAGTAGTTTCCGGTGAAAAGCTTGTAGTACTGCGAACTTCAGAAACGCTGTCATTAAGCTGGTCGTAACAGTAACACTTGCCGTTCATGTAAAGCTTATTATAGCGCAGTTTGAATTTAGACTTTTGAGCGATACCAAATTCTACGAGTTTTTTCCGTGCCTGCCGAGTCATGAAAGAATAATCTTCGCTTACCTTAATGTCTTTATCTTTCAGTTTAGAACTTGAAGAGAGAATTTTTTGCCTAGTTTTAAAAGATGAGAACTTCACAATAACCGGCCTGCTTTTATCCTCAGAAAAAGTACCAAGTCTATGAGCCCGTTCAATTGATAGCTCCGATGGTGTCAAGTTCAAGGCGGATGAAAGTACATTCAGAAGCTTTACTTCAGTGTCATCCCAGGACTCAGAATCGCTGTCAGAAAGGCCAAAAAACAGAAGATTATCACGGCGCTGCCTATCTTCGAGCTCTGCCTGACTAGCCCTCAGTTTCAAATTTTCGCAAGCTAGGTTATCAGCAAAACTTTGCAGTCGTTGACATTCCTTCTGCAAAGATTCACTAGCGGCAGCTTTGCCTTCGACTACAGTTAGCCTTCTGTCAATATCTGATAGATGATTCTGAATAGCCTCCTGGCTCTTCTTGATTTCATTTACAGTACTGATTAAGTCAACTTGGTCTTTCTCCATTTTGGCGGTTCGAGTATTCATATCTTGTAGCAATGAAAACAGATCACTTAACTGTTTCTGCTGTGTATCGTCATTAGCTCCTGGTTCTTGGGAACGCGTATTGCGTCCGGGTCCTTGGTTTTCTTCCACGTCACCAGACAGCAAAAGCAACTCTTTAACAACCATCACACACTCGCGTAGCAAAGACAAAAGTATTCCCGGGCGTGGGAACAGCAACAAACAGGCATTGTCCGATTTACTAGCGTATAGACAAGAGTCGTTACTGACCTGGGCAAAAAAACGGACAAAATTGAAGAGCCGCATCACGTAGCTGCTCCCACGCCCACTGAACAGTTCCGGAGCACGCCAGCAGTTCTTATCGACGACGGGTGTTGATGGCATAGTCGATCCGGACGCCTTGATCCACGGAGAGGTTATCCAGCAGGGTTGCCAGTGTTGGTCGTCAAAATTTTCATCGTGAAGGCCGACGAAACGCACAGGCGCGTCACTGCAATTCCACGCATCCGAAGTACACTGGGCGCCAAGCTGTAGATAGGAAGTAACCTGGGCAAAAAAACGGACAAAATTGAAGAGCCGCATCACGTAGCTGCTCCCACGCCCACTGAACAGTTCCGGAGCACGCCAGCAGTTCTTATCGACGACGGGTGTTGATGGCATAGTCGATCCGGACGCCTTGATCCACGGAGAGGTTATCCAGCAGGGTTGCCAGTGTTGGTCGTCAAAATTTTCATCGTGAAGGCCGACGAAACGCACAGGCGCGTCACTGCAATTCCACGCATCCGAAGTACACTGGGCGCCAAGCTGTAGATAGGAAGTAACCTGGGCAAAAAAACGGACAAAATTGAAGAGCCGCATCACGTAGCTGCTCCCACGCCCGGAGTGCCGTCTGACGCCTCGTCGGACGGCACTCCGGTACTCCCGAAACCACGTTATAAATTATGATATTTGTAAATGCAGCTTCGTTCCACCGATCACCGAAGCGGTACCGTGGTATAAAGGAGCTGCTGAAGGTAGGTCAGACGCTACCTTAGCGAACGCTCCCTTTCAGAGGCCGAAAGGCCGGCTAAAGGTGTAGTTTAAAGGGAAGGCTGGTTTCTGAAACGCGATAAGGAGCCGCAAAGGTGAGAACCTCGAAAGGGAAGGTAAAGGTTGGTTCGTGAATACGGGAGTTAGACTTCTTCGAGAGGAGTGAGAGTGACTCGGCGCTGGGTGAGTTCTTCTAGACATTGGTGAGCCTCTGCAATGGCATTGTCTAAAGCAGCGTCTGTGGGATCCACGTGTGTTGGTGTACGATTTGATCCAAGAGGGTGAATCGCTTGTGTGTATGAACGCTGCTGAGAAGACTTATTGTGGGTCAAGTGAAGGGAGTGTTGGGAAGTCTTGTTTTGTCACATGTAAGAGCGATTACTTGTAGGAATATTTGTTTTTCCAGGCAACTTGCACAATGGCCCTTCTTTGGACAAGCGGGGGAGCGCATGTCATGGTCCGGCGATTTGCATAGGACACAAAACTTTTGGTTCGTTCATGTCGGCCACAGGATTAGGGCAGGTATTTTGCATGTGCCCTTCTTTATGGAGTGATAACAAAAAATATGACAAGGTCGGAAGGGTTTGATAATCACACCACAGTAGGTTAGGTGGTCCGGCAGAATCAATGGGCCTTGTAGGCTAAGTAGGTATGAACCCCATAGGCCGTGCTTGCAGTACTGCGTGAGTGGTACAGGAGGGTGCAAAATATAATCGCATGCTCACTCGCATCCTGGGGAATCGGCGTAACTGCACGTTTTCTGGCCGGTCACCAAGGATGGCAAGTTCACCGTAATGGTCTTCAATGGATGACAAATCCGAAGTAGTTAGTAGAACCAAGAACTTGGTCAATTGTGGCTTGAACATACTGGGGAGGGATAGTTGTTTTATCAAAGTGCAATTGTCGGCTTGATGGTGACGCGGAACGAGTTAGCAGCAGGTGGAAGGGGGCTGTGATGGTGTCAGGGGCGTTGTGGTTGGCCTTGGAAGGGAAGGCTGAACCGGTGCAACGGGTACAGTTCCTTGAGGGAGGGTCGCAGGCACGCAGGCGGCGGAGCAATCCATGGGACAGGCCCAAGTCGTTACATCCGAAGACGATGTAGACTGGAGGCACATAGGCATAGAAGATTGCATGGACGTAGAGGCTGCGTCAGGTTGTAGCACAGCGGTCACCCCCACTGCTGTCGTCGGCGGCGCAGAATCCATGCAGGCACGTAGCGCAGCCTCGATCGGCAACGCCGAGTTAAGCCTAGCCTGCGCCTGAGGGATCTGGTCGGACTTCCTTACTTGGCAGAAATCGCTCCATAGGGGCGTCTGGCATTCATTCTCACGGAGGGCGCTGTCCTACCCACACAAAACGGCAGAAAATAGGCAAAACAAGGTGAAAACACAGCTGCGCCTGAGGGATTCAGTTGGACTTGGTTACTTGAGGCAGGGCCCACCGAGGCGGAAATTGCTCCACAGGGGCGTCTTCGGCATTCGTTCTCACGGACACAAAAAGACAGAAAACGAAAATAGGCAAAACAAGGTGAAAACACAGAGCTCAAAGCGGACACTTATCAGCTCGAGCGCTTCTTCTCAGTGATCCCACCTTGCACTATGTAGGAAGGGCAAAACTTGCACTCAGCATTTTGCACAGGTCTTTCACAGGCCTCTCCAGCCATGTTGGCCACGCCCTACAGCTGAATCGCGGGTGCTTAACTAGCATTTTCAGTGTTGGGCTTTTGAGAAATGCGGACTCTCGCATTTCTCAAGCAAGACACTCTCGGCACACAATACAGTGGACGACAATGATCGCAAAAACACTGAATCCGAAAACATTGGTGCACACACGATGTGCTAGCGCAAAATGTACGAGCGTGGCCAGTGCTAACCAGCAGCTCGTGTGCTCTCGTCCCGCGTCCGAGCTGGAAACGGATTTGCACCAATGGGAGGACCATGTGTCTTCCACGATCGCCGGGGCAAATGTGAGGTGCTGTTTTCTTCAACGTGCATGAAATTATTGTCAGCACGAGAAGGAAAGCACCGGCACATTCATGGCATTGGATGATATGCAAATTAAATCCTTTTCACTGGCCCGAAATTACACCTGTGTTATACAGTCAAACCCGGATATATCCAATTTTGGTTATATCGAACTCACGGAATATCCCCTTGAAAATCCCATGTAAAAGTATAGAAAAGCCGCGTCATATATCGAACTCAGTTCCACCGGTCGTTTAATATATCGAACTCCGCACCACGCACTGGAAAGTTTGCCTTCCCCAAAGACGATCGCATCACCCTTGGCCGTTTACCGCATGACGTTTTCAAGCCACGCGTGGAAGGAATGAGGGGACAATTCGACTAGGGCAGCGCCGCGCCCATTTCGCAAAGGCGCGTGCATCTGCGGTTATCGTTTCCCGCGCGCCAGCACGTGACGTTTGCAAGCCATGTGCGTGAATGAACCAGAGAGAACTGGTGGGAACGAGAGGGGGAAAACGCGATAGAGCGAAGCACAAGGGTGTGCCCATTTTTTGCCTCCTTCCTCTTTCCCGGCCTTCCTTCGCAGTAGCACGCGCTATGCATGTGCCAAGTCAGCTCAGCCCGTTTTCAGACAGAATGTTTCTCAAGCGTGTGTTGCGCACGGCGGCTGACGGAGCTATGGCGCCTGTGGGAGTTAAGAAGCGGCAGCTCTTTTTTTTTTTTGCGAGAGTTGTCTGTTCTTATCGTTGTGCTGTACGCGCCGCGTAGTGTAAGATATGGCGTTACGAAGCGTCTCTATATATATTTTTTTTTTCTGGAGTCGTTTATTCTTGCATGTACGAATCAACGAAAGCACACGGTCAGCTGCGATCATGACACCGCCTTTTAGCATTTTTCGCTTCAAACAGCATTTGCAGCTACTTTATCACGCTTTCCAATGATTTTGTGGCAGTGGACTACGCCGGCCCCAAGCGCGGCGTGATAAATCGCACCAGGCTTGTGCAATCAAGCCATCACGGGCAGTCTGGCAAGTTTGCTCCCCGCCGCAGCAGGAGCTATCAAAAGATAAACACGCAGCGGCAGCATCTTGGCACGTTGCCCAGAAATGAGCTGTGGATGAGACGAAACGGAGTGCGACATGCAAGCGATAACGCTGGTGATTTCTGCCGCGGCGACACAGAAACCTTGTTTTGAGCTGCCGCGGTGGCTCGAACGGCAGAGGGACGCAGTTCCAACAAGTTGGAAATTTTTTGCTCTGTCGCTGCCCCTCGTCGCTGAGATCGCTTAATCGCTTGCATGTGAGTGAGCTGGCCTTAACGCTTTTCCTTTTTCCAAATTCTCGATTGCTAAAGTAGAGGGTGGGTTCATTATGCGAGTGAGCTGATTACGCGAGAAATACTGTATCGTTTTTTCGCATCGTAAGTGCCGTCCCAAGCCAATTTCTGTATATCGAATTATCGATATATCGAACTATTTCGCAATCCCCTTCGAGTTCGCCTGTATGTGGGTCTGTATTATATGCGGCCTTTTACGATACATTCACTACAAAGACGCGTGCATCATCTGTAATCAGATAGTTTGGTGCATGGCACAACATGTCGTTTGCAAGCCATATGCGGGAGGAACGAGAGAAAAATTCACATCAGTTGTTCCTTCCTTCCATCAATCTAAGGCATCATATGCTGGCTTTTGGCATTGTTCACTGCAGACTGCCTTTGCTGCTGCCATCTGTTCCAGTGATTTTGTTGCAAATGATGGCCGCATTTGTGGTGTGATAAAGCAAACATACTAAAAACCAGGCTTCAAGTGGAGCAATCCACCACGGGCACTCCTGTCAACGGTGCTGACAGCATTTTGGTGCGCTGCGACGACGAGGGTGTGAGGCTTGAAGCGCAGGGATGTGTTAATGACTTTTTTTTTCTTCATCATCATCATCATCATCATTAGCCTGACTATACCCACTGCAGGGCGAAGGCCTCTCCCATATTCCTTCAATTAACCCGGTTCTGTGTGAGCTGTGTCCACTTGACCCCTGCGAGCTTCTTAACTACATCCGCCCATCTAACTTTCTGCCGCCCCCTGCTACGCTTTCCTTCCCTTGGAATCCAGTTTGTTACCCTAAGCGACCATCGGTTATCCTCTCTTCACACTACATGTCCTGCCCATGCCCATTTCTTGATTTCCACTTGAATGCCAGTGACTTGAGGTTTTTCTCTGACCCACTCTGCACGCTTCCTATCTCGTAACGTTACCCTTACCATTTTTTGATCCATAGCCCTCTGCGTTGTCCTCAACTTATGTAGAACCGTCTTCGTTAGCCTCCACGTTTCAGCCTCATAGGTGAGTACAGGTAAGATGCAACTGTTGTATACTTTCCTCTTGAGCGCTACCGGTAAGCTGCTAGCCATAATCTGCGAGTGCTTGCCAAATGCGCTTCATCCTAATTTATTTTCCTTAATTATTTCCCTTTCACGGTCTGGATCTGCGGTTACTACCTGTCCTAAGTAGACATATTCGCCTACTACTTCCAGTGTTTCGCTACCTAATGTAAACTGCTGTTCCTTTCCGAGGCTGTTGAACATTACCTTAGTCTTCTGAATATTGATTTTCAAGCCTACCTTTCTACTTTTCCTGTCTAGGTCCTCAATCATTCTTTGCAGTTCATCCCCTGAGTTACTTAGCAAGGCAATGTCATCAGCAAATCGCAGATTACTGAGGTATTCTCCATCTACCCTTATCCTTAACTTACCCTTATCCTTATCCATTCCTAGTCTCTGAATACTTCTTCTAAGCAAGCTGTGAACAGTACTGGGGAGATCATCTCTCCTTGCCTAACACCTTTCTTTATAGGAATTTTGTTACTTTCTCTATGCAGAACAATGGCTGCTGTGCAGCCCTTATATACAAACCTCTTCCAGCACTTTCACTTATGGCTCCTCTACGCCCTGATTTTGCAATGCCTGCATGACCGCCGAGGTTTCAACTGAGTCAAATGCTTTTTCATAATCAATTAATGCTATGTATAGGGCTGGTTATATTCCGAGCATTTTTCTATCACCTGGTTGATGGGGGGGCGGCAGAAAGTTAGGTGGGCGGATGAGATTTAAGAAGTTCGCAGGGGTCAAGTGGATGCAGCTAGCACAGAACTGGGTTAAGTGGAGAAATATTCATCGTGTTTCCCACAATATGAAAAAAATGGCGAACCGGTATGGTGTCAGGATGGTCTTCTTGGCACCGATCAAGCTGAGTAGCGTCTGCCCCTTGGCGTCTACAGGAAAGAGAACCAAGCCTCAGTGCAAAAAGAATCACGAAAAGTTCACCGAGTGTATTTCAGGAATGGTGTACAAAATTCCCCTCACATGCGGCAGATTTTACATTGGGCAGACGGGTAGATGTATTAAAGAACAGGCACGAGAACATAATTTGGCAATAAGGAACAACGCTGGAGGGCATTTAGCACCCCATTGTAAGAACTATGAAGGCAAGGGGAGGGGAAAGAACAAAGTACCCTGACACAAATTTGGCGCTAAATTGCTAAAAAAAAAATTAATAATTTTGGTTTTTGTTTAAGTCAATAGATAACGCTCGTATTCACCAACTCGCCTCGACTCGTCGCTCCACCTCCACTCATTGGAGCGGAGAATACAGCCGCTCCTCCACTCCAGGACCAATTCAGATTCATGAACACCCCTCGGCGTTTCCTCCTTTCCTCCGACAAGTTCTCCTCGAGAATACCTCCTCCACTCGAAGCCGTGCAAGCGGCGTATGGGGACGAGATTAAGGTGAACTGTTGGCCCGAAAACTGCGTGCTGAAGTGTGTAACATGCACAGTTTTTCATGTCCAGTCTTCTAAACAACTTTCGCAAGTGATCTCGACATTAACAGCGTAATGAAACTTGTTTTATGGGCTGGATGAAAAAGGCGGCTGTGAAAAATGGCCGAAAACGCTTTTGCATCTGGCAACAGCCGCTGCTGGTGACGTAGTGTTTACGCAGAGCATGACGTAGCTTCGAGAAATGGTGTGAATACTTCGGTTTATTTTTTTCGTGCGAGATCTACGCTTGGCCTTTGCCGCTTTGCCTTTTTGTTATTGCCAGGCTTTGACGGGCTTTGACATACATCAAAATATATTTCAGGACAAAATAGGGCTCGGACAGCTCAGGGGCGAGCGGTGAAAACACACCTGCTGCTTCGCAGCGCGTTGCAGCTCATGCACTGAATTCGACTCTCCAGAAGCTAATGCCGCGTGCGGTGTCCAAACAACTTGGGAGTCCTAATTGAAAACGTGCTTGAAAAGCCATGTCCTTCGTCGGCCGCGAATATCCCTCCGTGGAACGAGCCCACTAACGCGCTCCCTCGACAGCGCCGCGTGTCCGACGACGTACGACATACCCTCGGGTGACGGGGAAGCGATTGATGTGCGGGCAGCAACACAGATGTCCGCATAGTCCCACCGCGCCTCCAGTGCCTCCCTGCTGTTCAAAAGTTCGCCGCCGTTTGCAGAAGCGCGCAGGGCGAGCCACGGAGAATGCGCCGCCGCCGCTAGAGTCCGGCCGCGGGCGAGCTCACCATTAACGGTCAAATCGAGCCTCAACTCTGCACTCGGTAGGCTTCGAAAAGTTGTTCACTTATCCAGTGACGACTTGAAATGTCCCCGCGCCACACAAGCGAATTACGATGATGCGACGATCAACACAGCACAGACGTCGGTGGCTGATCACGGTTTTCATGTTCAGCGTGAGCGGCAGGGACGGCCGGAGGCTAGTGTGGCAGAAGTCCCGGGTCGCTGTCACTCTCAGCCGATGCTTTAGAGAAAGGTTCGGTGCATCCTCGTCGTATCCGTTTTCGTGAAAAGTTTGGTATACCGGCATAACGAAGTCCACACAGTGATCGAGCGATGCGATGTCTGCCATGTTTACAAGCAGAGTGGCGGTCGAGGAGCGGCCAAGGTAGCTTCGTCGGCGACTCGAGTTTCTCGAGAAAACTGAATTTTTCTCCGCCGCTGGAGGAGCGATTCCAATGGAGTTTGCTTTCTGAAACGAAAAACAGGCCTCGAGGGCCGCTTGGAGTAGAAGTTCGAGTAAAGGCGTGTTTGTGGATACGGTGGAGACAGAAAGGGAGGTTGTTGAAGCTTTTTACATCTTAAAAATTGGCGAGAGATGTGTGAGCAGTCTATCTATTTTGCTTTCATCATGTGAAATTGCGTTTTTGGAAGGCCACCTGTAAATTTTCTGGTGCCTTCACATGTCCTAATCTTGGTCGTAAATGGTTTTCAAGTTTCCAAATGCCATTGGTTGCATGGTTTTATGTTCGCCTTTACAACTGTTTTTTGTTATTTCCATCCCGTCATTGTTTCACATGATTTTTTTACCTGGTTTTAATGGTGTTAGGTTCAACTTTACAACTGTTTCTTGTTATTTTCTTCCTGTAATTTTTTTCACATGAGCCTTTTAGCTGATTTTAATGGCATTAGGTTCACCTTTACAACTGTTTTTTGTTATTTTCATCCTGTCATTTTTTCACATGATTCTGGTTTTAATGTTCACCTCCATAATTTTTCCTTCTTTCCGTTTGCCTCTGTTCTCTTATCGCAAAAGGTTTTTTTCTCCTTTAATGTTCACCTTTTCTTCTCATCTCTGTCAATTCTTTCATGCCACCGTTGTTTTTCCATACACGTACACATTGTTTTATTGTCTTACCAAAAACTTTTTTGCTTCATCTGCTTTGGCAGTTTTTTTCCTCAGTCTTATTGTGGTTTTTTATGTGATGCTTTTCTGGGACATGACGTTTGAGTGCTCGACCTTTTATCTGCCATTCTACTATATTTTTGCTCGTAATGTGAAAGAAAATTACGATAAATTTTACCTTCTTGCTGTTTATTGCGTCTTGTGTGAAAGATAGCAGTGGTCCTCAGTTCCCTCATTCACCAATAAACAGTTGGAAGTGTGCGCCCGTGTTGTCGTTTTTGTTCCTTCGTCTAGTGTCCCGTTTTATTTGCGCTGTTTACCTTTTATCTGCAATGAACCAACTAACCCGCAAAAATATTCTGGAAGTGGATGGGGTTCTTTCAGTGCCATTCAGGCATGAGCTAGCCAAAGAAGTCTGCATCAATCATGTGCATGGGGTGCAACCTCTTGCACAATGGTGAGGGACAGCCAAGCCGAGCTAGCTGACAGGCTGGCTGTGTATTATGGCACTGAGGTCGAATATAGGTGATGTGGATGCCATGCAGCGAGCTGTGATGTGTTACATCCACTGGTGACCATACTTTGTGCCTCACTGGTGAGCAATATTGGTGCGTCGGCGGCAGTGCTGCGAAAGCTGGGCAGGAGCCAGGTACAACCAGCCAAGCGATGTTGCTTCTTCGCTGAACAATCACTTGTTGGAGAAGAGCCTGCTGCAGAGGTTCCTGCAGGGGAAAGCCCAGTACTCTAATGAGAGTTTTCATTCGATCATTTGGATCCACAAAGAGCAACACGCATCACTGGAGGCTGCCACAGCAGAAGCTGTACTGCGCTTCAGTGCTGGCTTCAGGCTACGGCTGCAGCTATCCTGCAAGCACAAATGTAACAGCAACTGGCTCCAGGAGAGCCGAAGAAAAGGCACACATTCTGCTAAGAAGCGGGCAACTTTCACCACTATGCTCCAGGTGCATTTCAAAGCACTGGAAGGTCTTTCTTGACACTCCTCTTTGAAACATTTAAGCATCACTTGTGCATTTTCTCATGCTCAATCCAAACAGTTTTTACCTAATGCAGGTAGTTAAGGAAAACTGATCTGTTTGGAGGAAGCATGCTTAGTAAACATCACATCTTGAGGATCCTTAAATAATCTAGAAACACAAAGGACTGCAGTAAGGCATAGGATGATTTGGAAGATAGTTATGGCTTGTCAAAGAAAAAGCTCATTACAGTGATGGGGACAATGATTTATTTTTTATAATTTTGGCTAACAAACAGTGGTAAAAAACCGTGTTATAGCAATATTTATGATTTTATCTTTCTGGCAAAAAAAAAAAGTGGTAGCTGCTATAAAAGCCTAGATATCGGTCCTCCAAAATGGGGACTGTGTCCAAAATTCAATTTTGAGAAATTGGCGGAAAATGTTTTTGGCATATTTTTTAATTGCCAAGGCTGACAGGAACTATATAATATGAGTATATATATATATAATTGCCCCTGCAACTCACCAGAAAATTTATTTTGACAAGGTTTGCGACGCCATTTACCGCGCGTGACGCGTTTTACGATCGCCGCCGCTGCCGCCGCTCCACTAACTTTTCCGAGTGCTCGATCTGTCGCGCCCATGAAAATTGCTTATGTATCACTTTTTCATCTGCATCGTCATGATAACGGTGCTCGTACGCAGCAGGAATCGCCTCAAGGAAATCATTCGCTGTCCTATTTGTTGTGCCAGCACCACCAGCTACTTTGTCGGCACTTTGTCGCTGATTGCGGATAACAGGGTGCCGTGTCACCGGTGTGCTTCTTATGTCTACCTTTCTTTGTTTTTTACATCAGTATGACACTTTAATCTCGATTTTCCGCATTTTACACCGTGGTCGTGACAACGGAACGCAGCAAGTAGTCGACGCCGGCAGCCAATCAAAAGTGGTCATTTTGGTCACATGCTTTCGAAGCCCAATAGCAGCGTGTGTTTCGCGCAATTTTGTTTGTTTTCGACTTCAGGTGTTCGCTCACAGACGGCAATCGTGACGCGAGAATATCATGAATCGCAACTTTTCGAACGAGGCCAAAATGATGCCGGTGGAGCGTGTATTTCTCGATCTGCGGCCGATCAAAACTTAGTGTGATTTGACCTGAATTTAAAAGGCCAAGTATTCAAATTCGCAACTTTTGGATGCTGTAACGTGCGACATAGGTGGTATTTTTCCACCATATTTTTGTAGATAGTTTCAGAAATGTCTCGGGACTGTGAAAATGAAGAAATAAAAAATCAGGTTTTCTGACCGATTTTCGGCTGCAAAGAGCCGTGCCCCCCCTTGGCTGTTTTCTTCTGTGAGTCAAGAAAGAAACATACTATATTTACTCGCATAATGCTCGCACATTGGGCGTCAGAAATTGGAATTTTTTTCCTCGCATAATCATCGCACCACCAATATTACCACTGCGACAGTTGTCTGCTAGTAGTAAAAAGCCCCATCAATGGAGTGCTACTGAACCTAGCTGGCCTCGTTGTGTGCACGTGCTACCAGGTGGCAATAAGCGTGCACGGGTAGATCATCATCATCATAGGTTATGCTCGGCTTTTTTTTTTTATTGCCATGATGTTCGTAGTCGCCGCCATTTTGCGAGTTGTCTCCGCGTCTTGTTGTCATTGTTCCTTTGTTCCGTCCGTGTTACTTGCTTTGTTCCACCGTCTACAGGACTACCGCGTTCTTGGTGCCGCATCGGGGTGGGGCGGTATGCAAGAGCTGCTTTCGAGTATGCGCTACAGCATAGCAACCGTGCTGTCAGCAGGCACTTCGGCGTCAACAAGTTCTGCGTAGTGCGCCACTGGAGACAGCGATTGCAGTGTCGACATGGACTCTGATCAAGTCTCTGATCAAGAGTAGAACTGTATGGTCTGCTGTGAGCATTATACCACGGAACGCGGGGAGTGATGATGAGGCTGCGTGCGGTAAATAAAGTGCTTTAGCAATTTGTGCTTTTCGCCACCCTGTACATAACAAGGGTAAGTTCTGCTTGAAAGTAATGTTTTGGTTATATATACAATAGCTGACCTAAGAATCCTGATTCGCACCTATTCAAATTTGTTTTTAGCACTCCAGAACTTTTGCTCGAAAATTTCGCCACATAATTATCGCACCCCCCAAATTAGCATCAATTTTCCGTGAAAAAAAAGTGCGAGCATTATGTGAGTAAGTACGGTATATGCCGTACAAAACAATTTTATTCCTTAATTGATTCGCATGCACTGGAGCATTGGCACATATTTCTAAATTATAGCCTGTTTGTTTCATTTGTTCACCATCCTTGTAAAAAGTCAAGCTCCAGGAATCGAGAGGCTTCCAGGCTACTGTGTATAGGCTTCCAAAGCACCGTCGAGCAGCGCTGCTGCTCCTGATAGCGAGCGCCATCTCTGACAGAAAAATAGAAACTGGGGATACACGTGGCGGCACCACCTAGGCATCCCGTGCAAGTTTTCTCCTTTCGCTCGCTCGCTTCCGCCCACGTGCAGATGTCTCACGCTGCTTTGTTGCGCAGGCGCACACTGGACGCTGCCGGCTCAGCTCGCTGCCTTCACGGCGTGCGCTGTGCGCTTTCTCTCGCACGAGCACGCGCCTTGACGCGCCCCCGCAGGCGCATCGCGACATGCCACCCGCATTCCGTCATGATTGGGCAACCTGACGCGTATTTTCATGAAGGATACTTAATTATAGGCGGGTAACTTTTTATTCACGTCTGTACTGTAGAGCAGACAACAGACGGGGTTGAGTAAATATTGATTGTGAATGCGTCCCACGTTAGCAAAAACGTAGGAAGTGCATCTCGTCGTATATAATATGTTTAAAAACTGCTAAAGTATCATCGGTACTGTGAAATAAAGTGGCCCTATCGTTGACCATTGTTTTGGCCTGTAGCATGCAATCTATATATGGATTTGTTTTTTTATTATTGCGGCATTACCAAAGAAATCTTGCAGTAGAAGAATAAGTATACAGTCTGAAGGAGGTGTTTCTTCACACCTCCTTCCTCCTCCTTCACCAGACAAGAACGCTACCAATCTCATAAGCACATGCGTGCTCAGTGAGCTGCACGCGACGTAACTGGCTCGCTGGCTTGGAAGCCAGGTGAAATCCAAGCTTGTACTACATAGTGTTTTATTTCGGTTCTTATTAAATGGTTGTGCTTCATTTATGATAATATTTGGTTTGCACTCACGAACCCTGTGATGCTAATGGGGTGCTCCCTGTGAGTAGTGTCAGTCGAGCCATACCTAGAATCACTTTTGTACTGCGCTTAAGACATATCTTCGTTAATAATAATCATAATAATAATAACAGTAATAACAATTGGTTCACTTATTGTCCAATTTGCGAAAATCTGTAAAAGCGCCTCAGCAAGGCATATTTTCCAACGCCGTCCCCACCCCCGAAAAAAAAGATGACCTCGTTCATAGATATTTTCTTGGTCAATCTATAAATGAAAAGGCAGCTGTGGACACTTAGGGCACATTCACACATCAATCTCGATCGCGGACGTCGCATCTGTTGATTTGGTTGCTTTCAGAGCACTCGCAAAGCAGGGAGAGAGCACAGAAAATCAGAAAAGCTAGACACGCGGGGAGCGAAGAGCAGGATAATCTTCCATCCTCTTCACTTTTTATGCATGGCGTTCAACCACTGTACTTTTTTTATGCGTTTTCAAGCCGTCTTTGTTAACTGTCAACATTCAGCGCTCGTGTGTGTCGTGTCTCTCTTCTTGTCTGTGTCTTAGTGCGCGCTGTTCCGGTCAAAATGAGTTACCAACTTGCCCAAGCATCTGTTTTAACATTTCTGAGTTTACCAAGAAAGGGGAAATTGGCTCTTTTCGTTTCCACAAAGAACGCGAGACTTCTCAGAACGCTGTCATGCGGTTGGAAAACAGGTCTTGCGGACACGCTTCCAAAGGAATCTGCAAAGTTTCACACGTGAGCCTCGTCTTTTGGTGCTTCGCCTACTATTGTGGCTTCCCATGACACAATGCTTCTTAGTACATCCGTTTCGCATCAGCGGAAGCGTTTTTGTATCGCCAAATAACCGCCAGGCGCAACGCGATCGTCGCGCGTGCACAGGAAGCTAGCGGGGCGTCTGCTCCGGCGAAGCCCCATCGTTTCACATTTCGCCACCACGCCAGGAATGCGGCGCTGCCGTCGCGCGGCGAAACTTGAGCTTGGGTTCCCTATACATGCAATATTCAAGCTTTAATGAGGCACAATAGCTGCGCTCAATTCACAATATGTGGTCAAGCTAGACTTTGTGGATAAACGCAGTCTTTTGCTGGTGCCTTTTTTTTGTTCTATGCTAAAAATTGCGCGTGTTCAAAGTTTCCACGAGGTCGACCAGCACACACACAGTGATTGCAAAGTAGCTCTCCGACCAGTGCGCCTCTCTTGCTAGGGTGTAAAATAACCCTCGTTCGATGTTCAAAAAGTATTTTCATCATGTCATTGAAAAACAAACATTCCGTGTGAGTGCAGGTTTCTTTTGTGAAAAGGAAAAATTTGCCTTCGAAATCAGTTGTTTTGCACTGATGAACCTTGGTAGCATTTGGGATTCCATTTAATCAACACAACTGAAGTTTGATGCTGTTCTGTCATTCATTCATTTATTAATTCTGTCAGCCACCGTAAGGGGCTGCAGTGGAAAATACAAAACGAATCTCAATTGCAAAATGAGCAACACATACCAAGACTCAATCAAAAATCGTCTCTGTTACAAACAAAACAAAAATTCATCACACAGAAATCAGAACAGCCATCTTACACAACAGCAATGTGATCGCCCTGTGCTAGTGGCATCGATGAAATTTTATAAATGGCATATAAATTCACATAATGAGGAAGATCGAACAGCAGAATCTGGAAGAGAGTACCAGTCCTTACAAGTTTTCGGAAAATAACTAAACTTGAAGCAATTATTTCTTATAGCCGGCAACGGGATGAACTTACTATGACGATGCCTTGATGTCCATTAGTTTTGGTCTTAAGGGGGGACACTGGTCTTAAAACTATTTTCGTTATTTACCAATCAAAATTGATGAAACTTGGTGGGTTTGTGTAGTTTTTTGTGCAGATTTGAAAACTGCAATTTATTCGTTTGTGATCCAATTATTTCATGAGATAGATACACCAATTAGTCTAATTCTTACAAGAACAATTACAAAATGACCACTGAAGAAAAACTTCAGATAAACAAATTGCTGGACACTAGAAAGAATGAGGAAATACAAAATGAATCTCAATAGCAAAATGAGCAACACATACCAAGAATCAATCAAGAATCCATTAGTTTTGGTCTTGAAGTAATCTGATTTATTTATTTTTAGATAATTATTGATAATGAGGTAAAGAGCATACCTGGTTTCATACCTCGTTCTGCTTTCTAGCATTGGTAGTTGGGCGGCAGAGGTGTGTTGAAGAATGATTACGGTGGTATTTATTACATATTAACCTAGCAGCGAGGCACTGAATCCTATCTAGCTTGTGAGGATCCCATACTACTTTAGCATATTCGATAACTGGGGTTTTGTAATGCAGGCACTTTACATCCAGAGTAGCACTGTGCATAGTGCGTCGCAGGCACCATAGTGTTTTAAAAGATTTGGAAATGACATTTTTAGTTTGGGTATTCCATCGTAGGTCTGATGTAAAAGTTATGCCTAGGTATTTATACTGATGGACTCTTTCGAGCATGTAACCATTATTTGATAATTGAAATTAAGGACATTTTTTTTTTCTGGTTACTGACATGAACACAGACTTTTTTTAAGTTTAACTCCATCTGCCAGTCGTTACACTATTTGACTATACTTCACAGGTTTAAATTTAATTTATTCTGATCATCAATCATATTTGCGTTACTGACTGTACATCACACAGTCGTCAGCGAAAAGTCTTATTGGAACATCAGTGCTACTTTGCAAATCATTAATGAAGGTGAGAAAAAGGCCTAAGACTAGAAGCAACAGGAAGAATGCTGGATTGACCATCTCTAACATACGCGGAAAACCATTGTGTGAGTATTTGATTTTTTAAAAGACCGCATTAACCTTATCCATGTTTAAGCAACAGCACAAAAGGACAGAGACGAGTGGAAGGAGGTACACAACGATGGCGCTGACCTCATGTAGCTCCTTCCACTCGTCTCTGTCCTTTTGCGCTGTTGCTTAAACATGGATGATCACCAACTAGCCCAAACCTCCATTCTTCTACAGTGCATTAACCTTATATAACAATTTTTGACGCGAAACTTTATCAAATACTTTCGCAAAGTCAAGGTATATAATGTCTGTTTGACCACGTGAATTTATTGTTTCTGCGAGGCCATGAACTATTTTTATCTGTTGGGTAGTTGTGGACAGCCCTTTTCGGAAGCCATGCTGGCGATAATGCAGGATATCATGCTGGTCGAGGTAGCCGAGCAGGTGTTTAGATATGATGTGATCAAGCAACTTCGAAACTGTACTAGTGAGTGATAATTGCTAACACAATTATTTCCGCTTTTATGGACTGGTGTAACTTTTGCTTGCAGTCAGGTGGGAAGCATCCGCTAGTAAAAGAAGACTGAAAAATTTTGGTCAAGTATTTAGATACCCGTTCAACGTACCTATATAAAGACTCGTTAGGGATACGATTTGGACCTTGGCTCTTCTTGATGTCAATTTGTAATAGCAGATTTAGAACACCTTGCTCATCAATTTGTAAGTCAGTACTAATAGGATGCCTTTCAGTTTCAGCATTAAAAGGAGACAGTACACCATTATCATGTATGTAAACAGATGAAAAATAAAAATTACAATCTTTGGCACGTTTATGGGCATTCTCCTCGGTCTCGGCAGGGTGCAGAATCTTTGACGGATATATATAGCGCCAAAATTTACTTGGCTACCCATGAAGAAATTTCGCGAGGGTCACATTGTAGAATCTGTCTTTTGAGCCTAACTCTTTTGCTACCACGGGAAAAGGGGCAGTATTTACTAGGTGGAAGGAAATATTTTTTGGCCACTAGACACTAATGCCTTATTTACATTGTTTGGTATCAAAGTGTAGCTAAAAGAATGTTCTATTCAATAACATAAACATTACATATATATAAGGGAAATTAGTGAAAAAAGATGTTTACAATTTAAAAATTTGTACAGTGAGGACATCATTTTTATTGAAAAAAGAGCAAAACTTTAAAAATACCAAGCATGGAAAAATTTGAAGATATACATTCTGTAGCTAATTATGTCATAAAAGGATGACACAATTTTCAAAGGGTATTGCCGAAAACTGTTCTTTCAGCAAAAAGAAAGTTAGTGCCACCAGCTTCGACTCCCTTGTTTCATTTAGGAAAAAAAACTGCACATGTTTCACAGCTGCTGGTAAGAAATGATGTCCGTATGACGTTGTGACCTTGAAAACAAATAATACAGCTGTGAGCACATGCTCCGCCGCTCATAACTATTTATTAGTAATCTAAATATGCGCTGCACATAGAGCCGACACACCCGCTGGCTGTTCCGGCTTGATTTTGATGCATCCTCCTCATGGGTGCTTAAATCTGATGTGTCCACATCTTCTTCTGGCTCGCCACTGCTGTCTGCATCCACAAAACCAGCTCCTGAAGTGCTCGATTGATGAGAAACGTGATCTCTTCTAGAAGCGTCCGCGCCTATGACAACGTCATGCTCGAAGCGCTCGCTTAGCAATCCGAAACTGCGCCGGGAGAAGCACCGAAAAGCAAAAAACCAACGAAGCATTTTGGATCACGTCGTTTGTTTTCTACTTTCTAACCTAGATGGCACTAGGTGCCCGCAAACTGCTCGCGCATGCGAGAATTTGAACCGTCGATCAGATTGATTCATTTGAATAGGCGCAGTAGCGAAAGAGTTAAGAAATCTCTTTAAATCCTGGCTCATGCGGCGAATACACAGTTTATTTTCGGGGTTTGGGTTGAGTGAGGAAGCCTTACGTTTACGTTTAATTCTTTGTTTGAAATGAAGAATGTCTCTAGTTATCCAGGGACTCCTTTTATTGGTGCTCTTAAATTTCTTAGGAACAGATTGATAAAGGCATCATTCTGATAATTCCGAAAAGAATTCCTATAGTTGGTCAGTACTACATCAGAGTCATACAGCTGCACAAAATCTTCATGTGAATAATCGAGTCAGCCAATCACAGCAGCATCATCAGCGTCATGAAAATTAAAGAAACGTTTTTTGGACAAAGTACCTGTGGAATCTGGTGATGCCTTTAAGGACAACAAAACCATCTTATGATTGTACAGTCCATCCAAGATTTCACATTCGCAGAGAGAAGTTTGTGTACGTTCAGAAACAAAAATCAAATCCAGCATACCGTATTTACTCGAATCTAACGCGCACCTTTTTTCCGATATATCGTGTCCAAAAATTGGGTGCGCGCTAGAATCGAGTACGACCCTAAATCTCCAATATCATATCGCCATCGGCATTTCAAAATGGCCGCCTGGTATGCACTTCGAGCCTACTAGCTGGTCTAGCTGTCTATGCCTAGCTGCAGTAGCGTCCTTCGTGTGCTCTGGTACATGTGCTTTGGTTAGCCTACCCGTTTTCTGCGATTGACCGACCAGTATGGACGTGCCGAAGATTCGTCGAGTTCATCATGATGCCGCATTTAAACGGAAAGTCATCGTGTGTGCAGAGACGGACGGAAATCGGGCCGCATCACGCGCATTCGGAGTTCCGGAAACATGCGTGCGGGACTGGCGCAAGCAGAAGGAAAAGATTTTCGGCAGCAAGGCTACACGAAAAGGTTTCAGTGGACCGAAGCGGGGCCGGTTCACCGAAATAGAAGAGCGGCTCGCAGAATATGTTCTAGAGCAGCGAGCGGCGCAGCGGCCAGTGACGACGGACCTGCTCAAAGTCCAGGCGATGCAGCTAGCCCTACAAACAGGGCTAACGCGGAGCGACTTTAAAGCGAGCAGGTGCTGGCTGTCTAATTTTATGAAGAGAAAAGGCTTTTCTCTTCGAAGGCGGACAGGGATATGCCAGAAGTTGCCTGAAGAGTACGAAGAAAAGCTGCACAGTTTTCAGCGGTTCGTTCTAAGTTTGCGCCGCAAGTACGGCTACCACCTCGGCCAGATTGGAAATGCCGATCAGACACCGCTGTACTTTGACATGCCTGCCACCACAACCGTTGAAAAGAAGGGGGCGAAGCAAGTGCGCGTGTTGTCTTCCGGCCACGAAAAAACACGCGTCACCGCAATGCTTTGTTGCACCGCGGATGGACACAAGCTGCCCCCATATCTCATATTCAGGCGCAAGACGCTCCCGAAAGGAATCGTGTTTCCGAGTGGCGTGATTGTGCGCGCCAATGAAAAAGGTTGGATGACAACGGACTTGGTCGCCGACTGGATCGATAACGTCTGGCGCAAGAGACCCGGCGGCAGTTTGGGCCTGCGTGCGATGCTTGTGCTCGACGCTTTCAAGTGCCATCTCGACCAACGCATCAAGGACAAGCTCGCTGCGTGCAACACCGACCTTGTCGTGATACCAGGTGGCATGACATCGCAGCTCCAGCCGCTCGATGTTTTGCTTGAACAAGCCAGTGAAAGATAGGATTCGGGCGCTGTACACCGAATGGCTTGTGAGTGGCTGCCATGAATTCACTCCCAGCAACAGAATGAAGCGTGTCTCGCTGCAAGAGTTCACTGGATGGGCGAAAGATGCGTGGTGCACGATACCGTCTGCCATGGTCATCAAGGCCTTTAAAAAATGTGGCATATCGAATGTCATGGACGGCACTGAGGATGAGATGCTTTGGTCCGTCAGCAGTGACAAGGAGTTGTCTGACAGCGACGACGAGTGAACCTTGTGCCGGCATAGTGACAATCTTGGCAAGATAAGCAGTTTCCTTTTGTGTGTGTGTTTTTTAGTGCACCGAGATTAAATCTTTGCTTTTCCAAACGAGACAAAGTTGTATTGCTGTATGCAAGCGTTAGGTGCGCGGTACTCTTTTTCGCGGAGAACGAGTGCGCGTTACAATCGGAGCTTTTTTTTTTTTTCGGGGGTGGGGGTCACGAAAAACGGGTGCGCGTTACAATCGAGGGCGCGTTAGATTCGAGTAAATACGGTAGATGATGTTGTAGGACATGTCCTTGTGTAATCAGATACAACTTGAACTAAATTATGACTAAAAGCCAGATCAAGTAACTGCTCAAAACTAAGCAATTCTCATGTTCCAGGTAATTTCAGACACCAGTCAATGCCGTGTAGGTTAAAATCTCCCTGTAATAACGTCCTGTAATAACGTAGATTTACCAAAACATCTACCGGAGAATTTGGGGCCCTGTAAACACCCCCAATGAAGACTGTTTGTTTATCTAGTTTTATCTTGACCCATAGCTCTTCTACGCCATTTACATCTGGAAGTACAGAAAATGCTATGTGTCTGATAATTAATGCAACTCCCCCCACCTCTGTCTTTTCGGTCCTTTCTATTTTATAGTCAGGAGGAGTAACTTCAGTGTTGAGTATATCTCTGTGCAGCCACGTTTCGGTGACTACTATTATGTCCGGTTCATTTTCTATGATTATGCTTTCTAACTCAACAGGTTTATTTAATATGCTTCTGGCATTAACATTTATGACTTTGAATGGTTTTGATCCCGTGTTCCTGCGTCAATCACTACTCCCAGAAGAGGTATGACATTTTTACCTTTGTTTCGTAGTTTTGCCCAGGCGTAAAGGATTTTGTTCACCTTCATCTTATTGAATACCATCTAAACCTTGGCCTCGTTTTTCCTTTCGCCTACAGTGGAATTTCAGAGGTTTTTCCGTATATCATGCACTCTTTTAGAATAGTCCTCTGAAATGCTTATTTGCCCTACTTCAAGCTTGTAGCAGTTATTCATAATCTTAGTTTTTTCCCTAAAATCACCAATCCTAAGGATAACTGGGCGATGCTTTCCCGGCGACCAAGACGGTGTATTCTCTCAATAGTACTTAGCCTCTCTCAGAGTTTTGTCTCAAAAACTTGGTCGTTTGCTTTTCTCAGTAATGTTTCTTCGTTTTCATTTTCTTCTTCCAGTATACCTCTTACAATCAGGTTGTTATGCCGGAACTGATTTTTCAAGCCATCAAGTTGTTTAGCTAGTGCAGCGATTTCCGCCTGACAATCACTCATAGTAGTCTCAATATTAAATAGCCTTATTTCCTCTAGGACCACGAGCTTCGCTTTTGCATTTTCACTATGCCTGCCTCAGACAATGTTTGTTTTTCTTGAATTACTGTAACTGGCCAATATTTCTTTTGAGAATTTCGTTTAGGATAGCTTCTGAAACAAGCCCTCTACATCCCCTGAAGCAGCATGCATGCCAGTGTCAGTCAAGCAGTACTTGTGGACACGGCAGCACAACTAGACAGAGGCTACGAAAACAGTATCTTTTTGCACTCGCAAACAAAGGAACTTGAGGTGACATCATCACGGCAGGGCCGCCACTGATGAACGTTGGTCGGGGCAACAGATTTATTGCCGGCTGGCTCCGTGACGTATGTCGGTGGTGAGACGTAGCTGCGCTCATTGAAGGTGCGCAGAGGACGTTTTCCACCAGGCGATGATCAGCCATACTTGGTGCACGGCGATAAATCCAGGAAGCTCCCACAGCGTTTCGTTGATCGCAGCTGGGGAATCAGATTTCTGTTGTTCGATGGCTTGTATAACCGTCGGTGTGTTGGAGACTAGGATCACTGCACTTGAGGTGACATCTTCACGGTAGGGCTGCCGTGTCCACTCTCCTTAACACCCTTTTTGCACGACTGGCTTCACCGTTGCTATGCTTAACCAAGGTTAGCGAGCATAAAACGCAAGTTGTGGTTCGCTGTTAAACAGGCCACTGTCGTTCTTTGCTACGGCAACCATTACCAATTAGGTACAGTAAGCAAAATGCATGATGCAATGATTGGCAGAACGAGTTTGCATTTCTTTATAATTTATACGCTTTCTATTGCATAACATTATGGCATAATTTATAACATCTAGCATGCCCTGTGGCTCACGCGGCAACAGCGCAGAAGCATCGTCGAAGGCAGCATTGCTTTGATGGTTGCGCTGGCTGTGCCTCCCGCATTCATGCCGTCCATGGACCCCTTACGCTAGCGTAAAAAAATCATGCTAAGATTTGGTGTTCTAAATAATAAGCCCAGGGATAAAGGAATATCTAAAGTGGACATTTATTGAGGGTCACTGACCTGTACCAAGGTGCTGGTAAGAGCGATAACTGCGATAGAAGCAAGTTTCTTTTTACAGCTGTGTAGCAGCAGCCGCCAGTGCGTCGCAACTCATCAGATCTTTTTGTACATATTAGCTCCTCTGCAAAGGCGCCGCCATAATTAATCATATCTTCATTTCATTGTGAGACAAGTAGGCCGCTTCCTACAGTGCTGCTCAATCCCAAAGCGTCGTCTGCAGTGGTGCCGATATGAAACAGTATAGCCTAGCGACGACCCCAGCCATTTTAATAAGGTTGCAGCATCTGGCGCTGCAGGCATTTCGAACTTGCCTGATTTCCTGATACGGCTGAAGCCGGACCATTTTCAGTGTTTATTTTAACAAAACAATGCTGCAAAGGGGACAGGTGGCAGCTCTTAGTGTACAAAAGTTTTATAAGGCCAATTCTCGAATATTTTTCGGCTGTATGGAATTCATATACAAAAAAAAAATTAACAAACTCTAAAATATTCAGAAAAATATTAGCTAGATTTGTGTATGGCTCGTACAGCTGGCAAACCTCAGCAACAGCACTTGTGAAAAAGGCTGTTAGATTCTCTGCAAGTATGACGCTTTCACGAATGACTCAGATGCATGCATCTTATTTATTACAAAAGCCTTGGTATAGACAAGAATCTTTATATCGAACCAGTTACTCGGCAAACCACATTCAGAAACCATAAAAGAAAAATTGAAAGAATATGCCTGCAAAACCGATACCTTTGAGAACTCCTTCTTGCCCAGAACAGTTAGAAATTAAACTTCCTTCTGAAACTGCGAAATGCCAGCCTACCGAGTCCTTTGTAAGCAATTTGAAACAAGATTCTTAGTCGCTTGGCACAAAGTGTTTGATCATGTAACGGTTTGTGTATGGCTGTTTCACATACCTGCTTTCATTTTCTTTCAATTTATGCTTATTCGTCGCATTTTCTGTTGGAGAGTGTGTGCATGAGTCGGCTGTCGGTGCAAATCGGCTGATTATGTCTGTGTATCCTTTTCTTTTGTACTGCATGTCCCACTTCTGCCTAAGGCCTCCTTCAAGGCTGGCAATAACTATGAAATAAATAAACTGTGATCTTGTTAGGCCCGCCAAGGTTGCATTGTGTGACACATTGCCTAAGGCCAGCACAGCACGAGCCTAGGTCCTGCCGGGATCTCCTCTTTCTCTGGAGGTGCACATCGTGTTGAGAGATGCGGCCAGAATCCAAACATGCTGTCAGAAAAAAGTTGGTTTCAAGTGTGGTTCGTGATGGATGCGTTGCATCAGTTTTATAATTCATGATGTCGGGGATATACGTGTAGGCTTGCCTAGAATGTAGATTTAGCACCCACGTTTTGGCGAGTGCCCCTGCAGCCTGGCGCAGTAGTAACTTGAGCTTCTCAGATGCTTAGATTGTGGCTGCCACCGTGCAGGTGTGCTCTATTTCTGGGGCATGAACAACCATGGTGGCGAGGCGACCATGTACCCCAAGCCCATCCAAGACCTGACCGGCTGGCACGTGCGGGGCATTGGCTGCTCCAACAAGAGCATTGTGGTGCTGGCTGACGAAAGTGTCATCTCCTGGGGGCCACATCCCACCTACGGCGAGCTAGGCTATGGCGAGGGGCGCCAGAAGTCATCCACAACACCCCAGGAGGTGCGCCTGCTCGAGGGCATCCACATGCATGCCGTGGCCTGTGGACTGGGCCACTCTGTGTTTATTGCCCGCGACGACACCGAAGAAGAACGGGCCCGCATCCGCCGCCTGCCCGAGTTCCAACCATGAGCCAGCCTCTGTGCATACACATACGTGCATCATGTACCCCTGCTGGCACCCAACACGATCAGCGGCCAATCAGCTTCACTCAAATACTCCACTGGGAAGTGCGTGTGTGCATGGGAGCACTCCTTGAACTCCAGTTGTGAGCAATAAGGCTGCCCTTGTGTGGAAGGTTCGGTTTGTGTGAGAATCTCCTGCCATTCCCCCCCCCCCCACTTTATTTGTGAGCTGTACAGTTTTAGCCATACATGTTGGCATAAGCCACATCTTGATAAGCAGTGATTGGCCACTCATCATGTCTGTGCAACATGACCTCATTGTATGATCTCAGGACAATAGATTTTATGTTTTGATAATAAAACAAAGGTTTCCAAAGTGCATCAGTGGCTCCCTTTAATTCCTGCCCACAGGGTCCGTGGTAGGGCACATTGCCTGTTTTAGTGTGCAGTGCATGCTCAGGCCATATCTCTCTTTTTAAGGGGAGAAGCAGGGAAAAAAAATTGATTTTTGAAAAGCACGCTTTTCGGAAGCTACAACATTGTTTCTATGTTGTCCTGAAATATTTCAACCAAAAAACAAACTCTAAGCACTCTAAACAAATATTTTGTCGGTGCTGGCAACGAGATATCCACCCCAATCCGCGAAAAAGCAACCAAGTTCACGGCGTGACTGCTCGTCTTTCCCGCCACGGAGCGCCGCCATTTTGGTATCATTGAAAAGCCCGACTCTTTGTTCCTTCCCTTCCTTCTCTGCCAGCTGGCAAGTGGACAAAAAAAGAAAATCCGAAGTACGGCAGCATGAAGCAGCCAATGAATGCTCCGCCCCGATTGGCTCTGCTTCCTCAAGTCGTCTCATCATTGGCTGATGCCACGGCATAATGGCAGCTAGTGCAGGAAGCGTCTGCTTTGCCCGCCGCTGGAAAGCAATTCCTTTTCTTTTGTTTCGACCACGTGCAATGGATCATCGCACATTCAAAAAGCACTTCTGGACAAAGCATGACTACGGGAAGCAAAAATTCAAGCCTGTCGCAGCAAGGAAGAAGCGGCGATTATCAGCAGGTGGCTCTGCCGAGCCGAGCATCCGTTGAGAATTAGCGGAGTATGCACCCAATGTGCTGTGCGACCTTGTGCCGAGTCGGACATCAGCCAGCGATTGTGAGAAAACCCAAGATCTTTCTCTGTCGAGGCACGGTTGCAGTTATTTCACCGGTGGCAATCCACATGCCAATGACAATCGCCACGCATGAGCGTATTGCCTCACGCGGACGTGCCACTGCAAGTTCGTCAAATCGCACACCAGCCAGTGAATATGAGACAGGCCACGATCTGTCGCGCCGCGGGTGCAATGTTACTTTGTCACTGGGGATCGACACGCCAGTGAGTGTCGCCGTACATGAGCGTCCCGTCGACAGTCACTGCTGCGCAACTGCCGAGCAGCAGAGACACGTTTCCACGGTGTGTCTCATCTCCAAGGTGTCCCCACAACTGACAACCGTGAGTGAAGGCAATCCTATGCCATCGACAAGTTACAGCACTCGCGGGCGCACACTCGCTTCCGGACACGCCGGCGGCTGGGTCATCGACGAGTTACGGCGCTCGCGGGTGTACGCTCGCCTCTTCGGACTCGCTGCCGGCCGATTATCACAGGGCCAAATATTCACCCAGCGAACGTCGCACTATTAAAGTGCACCTCAGAACACAATTTGTGTCCGCAGAAATGGCAAAGTGTATCGCTTTTCAGCAACAGAGTGCAAGTGCTGACTCACAAGAAGATAAGAAGAGTAGCCCATCTCTTGAAAGGGCTAAGAAATCGCGTGCCAGTTTGGAACTTTCATGCTTGTTTTCTAGAAACTTCATATTGCCACCTAGCGTTGCCAGGTGGCGCATAACTGAGTGAAGGACGACGAAGTGTCGCTTGCGGGTTTTGCGTCTGTGCTGCTCACCGCTGTTGTATCGGAGCTAACCCTATTCTTGATATCCTCAATCACCTTGTACGTGACATTCTGGTGGAGGTGCTGGGTAAGATCACCTATGCAAGAGTCTCCATCTGAAAGACGTCGCGCCAGCCCTGTGCCATTGGACACCCCCGTGCATCGCTCCAGTCGACGGCTCCAGGGACTGTCTCCGGAGTTTCAGCCATCACCCGCCGCCATGACATCTGGTGCTTCTGCTCAGCAGGTAACGGCCGTCGCAGCGGCCTGTAACTACACCTTGCAGGCCCCTCGAGTACCAAAGTCTTTCCATGGTGACCTCTTTGAGGATGTGGAAGACTGGTTCTTTCAGTTCGAACGTGTCGCTGCTTTTAACCAGTGGGACGATACTGCCAAACTAAGGAACGTCTACTTCAGCCTTGAGGATGGCGCCCGGATCTGGTTCGAGAACCGAGAGCAAATGTTAACATCGTGGCGGGAATTCCGTCGTCTACTGCTCGAGGCCTACACTAGCGCGGATCGTCGCGAACATGCAGAACGTGCCATTCGCTCTCGCATCCAGATGCCGAATGAGAGTGTCCAAGCGTACGTCGAGGACATGACGCGCCTCTTCAGGCGAGCCGATCCCGCCATGTCCGAGGACAAAAAGGTCAGGCACTTGATGCAGGGTTTGAAAGAGCAACTGTTCGCAGGCCTTGTGCGCAACCCACCCTCGACCGTAAACGGATTCCTTGCGGAGGCCGCCACAATGGAGAGGGTACTACAACAACGTGCTGCGGCTTATTACCGACCTCTCCATACTGGCACAACTGCAGTCATTTGCATCTTCCGAGCGGCATCCTGATGCTTTGCGTGAACTAATTCGCAGTGTCGTGCGCGAAGAACTGAGAAAATTCTGGAATCCCCTGCAGCAATCGCCAGCTTCCGTTTCTGCTATAGTGCAGGAGGAGGTACGACAGGCGCTCAAGAGCCCTCTTTCGCCTATAGTTACGAGCCCGCCTTTGCTGTCGGGGACCGAAAATCGTCCCACATATGCGGAAGTCCTACAGAGTCAGGCTCCCCCTCCACCGCCACCCATTCCCGCGCCGTCTACAGTTCCGCTGCCCTCGGTGCAACCAGTGCAGTACTTCAACGAACGTCCCCTGCCCCGACGCAAAGCCGACATTTGGCGCGCGCCTGACCGCCGTCCACTCTGCTTCCACTGCGGTGAACCAGGCCATCTCTACCGGGATTGTCCTTATCGACGCCTCGGTCTTCACGGCTTCTGCATCGACTCGCCTCCTCCCCGGTTTGGTCAACGACCCCGCGTTATTGAAGAGTACCTGGCGGAACAGCGTTCATCTCGTTCGCAGCGTCAGTCCCGCTCCCCTTCACCAAGGCGCTCATCGACGTCCACCCAAGGTTCCTCGCGAGAGGGGCAAGGCCGCTCGTCTAGCCCTGCTCGGGAAAACTGAAGACAGCGACCTTCGGGGGCGAGGCCGCTGGTAGTCGCTGCGTTGAAGACCTCCCGTCGTCGCCGTTTCGATCCGACCGCGAGCTGCTGGTACCGTCCCCTAGGGAAGCCAAAAGCGTTTCTCTGGACATTCCTGTTATTTTAGAGGGTCGTACTACAGTGAATGCATTAGTGGACACCGGTGCGGATTATTCGATTTTGAGTGGTCGCATGGCGGCTGTTTTGAGGAAGGTGCTCACTGCTTGGCCAGGTGTGTACCTTCGAACCGCCGGCGGTCATATAGGGGATGTGCACGGCTCGTATTCAGATTAACAGATATGCGTTCGTCGTTAGTTGCGTCGTCTTGAGTGACTGTTCCCGTGACCTTATCCTCGGCATTGACTTTCTGCGAGAGTACGGAGCAGTTATCGACCTGCGAAATAGAAGCGTCACATTTTCGATGGGACAATCTGCCGAGCGAGATAGTAACAGTCCTTGCAATGCCGCACTTCGCGTTTCCGCCGAGAGCGTCTCGCTGCCGCCGCGAAGCAGTGTTCTTGTGGAAGTTACCTGTGACGATTTCCGTGCCGGCGATGCTGTAGCGGAAGCGAACCATTCACTCCTGCTTGCTCAAGGCATCTGCGCTGCTCGAAGTTTATTGTCGCTTCACAATGGCCGGGCTGCACTCCTTTTCACAAATTTTTCAAATGAGCACCGGCACTTGTTTCCGGGAACTGCTATCGCTTTCGCTGACCCTGTTACGCACGATCCGGTCTGTTTTGCATCCACGGCAGTCGAAACTAATGAGCCATCTCTTGACAACATCGACATTAACTGCCACTTGTCGAAGGAGAAACGGCGGGCCTTAGAGCTACTGTTGCTGGATTTCAAGCACTGTTTTGCTTCTTCCTCGAAGGTTCGTCAAAGGCCCATCACGCAACATCGCATCATTACTTATGAAGACGCTCGCCCTATACGACAGCAGCCTTATCGTGTGTCTGCCAAAGAACGAGAAGTGATCCAGACGCAGGTTCAGGAGATGCTGGATGATGGTGTTGTGCAGCCATCACAAAGTCCGTGGTCTTCACCAGTAGTCCTGGTCAAGAAGAAAGACGGCACTCTTCGATTTTGCGTCGACTATCGGAAATTGAATAATGTGACAAAGAAAGATGTATACCCGTTGCCGCGCATCGATGACTCCAGAAGGGAAAATGTTTGGGCGTGTTGGTTCATCGTCAATACAGCGAAGCGCTCAAAATCACAAGGACGAGGAGGGAACAGGACAATAGCGCACTTTCAACAAATGTTTATTGCGGTTGCGGAGCATATATATATACACTTCAGAATCACAAAGAAAGAAGGAAAAACATCTGCACGTGCCGCCTAAGCTAAGAAATCCAGCTCAGTTTTTGATAGAGCCACCGACGGTTTGCTGACGCAATCATCCCTTGAACGTGCTAACTGCGATGCTTCCACAATCTCCCTAGTTAGGCTGGTACGGTGGCGATACAAAGCAATAGTTTTGTCGAACAAAGGCTGGCAAGGTGTCTCGCTGTCACACTTTCTGCAATGGGCAGCTAGCTGTCCGTCTATGGCAATATTGCGGACCTTTTTACAGTGCTCTTGCAGCCGAACGTTCAGACATCTTCCAGTTTGGCCGATTGTTTTGTTCGACAAAACTATTGCTTTGTATCGCCACCGTACCAGCCTAACTAGGGATATAGTCATTCCTACAATGTCAGCAGAGTTTATACAAGTTGTTTGTTCAAGCTGTACCAGTGATGCCTTCGACGCTGTAGTTGAACCACTCACTCTCAACTTCGCGAAGAAAAATGTTCCGCTTCCCCGTTGCATCATTAAAGTCAGGAATTGCCATTCTTCTTTGTGGACGACTAACTGCTCTAATGAACCTATTGTATTACCACGTGGCCTAAAGCTTGCCAACTTTGACGAAGACGCTATTGAATCAGTGACAGTGCTCAGCACAGACAATTCCCAGCCTACCGCATGCTCAGAAGTAGATGAAACAAAATTTCTTGACATGATTAACAAATCCCTGCCAATAAGTGACCGTTACAGTTTAGTGGAAGTTCTGTCGAAACATGCTTTGGCTTTCGATTTCTCTCGAGACTCACCACCACAGATTCCCATTTCCCGTACTATGCACAGAATAAATACTGGGACTGCTGATCCAATCCGTCAGAAGCCCTATCGTGTATCAACATCAGAGCGTCAGACGATCGAAAAACAAGTTCGCGATATGCTGCATAAGGGCATCATTCAAGAATCATCTAACCCGTGGGCGGCCCCTGTGATATTAGTCAAAAAGAAAGATGGCACATGGCGATTTTGTGTCGATTATCCAAGGCTGAATGCTGTTATTAAGAAGGACGTGTATCCTCTGCCACGCATTGATGACGCCATTGATTGTTTGCATTCTGCCTGCTATTTTTCCTCAGTTGATTTGCGATCAAGCTATTGGCAGATTCCCGTGTACCCGGAAGACAAAGAAAAGACGGCATTCGTTGCCCCAGACGGACTATATGAATTTAATGTGATGCCGTTTGGATTATGCAACGCTCCAGCCACCTTAGAAAGATTCATGGATACAGTTTTGCACGGACTGAATTGGAACATTCGTATGTGCTATTTGGACGATGTAGTAATATTCGGAACTATTTTTCGTGAACACAACAGTCGATTAGAGGGTGTCTTGGAGTTTATTGAGAAAGCTGGTCTGGTACTCAATTTCAAGAAATGTCGTCTTGGAGAGCGCCAGACAGTGGTACTTGGACATCTTGTGGACAAGGATGGGGTCAGGCCTGATCCGAAAAAAATTGAAGCTGTCACTTGTTTTAAACCACCAAAATCGTTAAAGCACCTCAGGCGTTTTTTGGGGCTTTGCTCCTACTTCCGGCGTTTTGTTCCGAAGTTTGCTGATCTAGCACATCCACTTGTCTTCTACAAAAAGATGTGCCTTTCAAGTGAACTACTGAATGTGACTCCGCCTTTCGTCAGTTAAAATTTATTTTGACATCAGGACCTGTACTACGCCACTTCTGCCTATCAGCTCCAACAGAACTTCACATTGACGCTAGCGCAGTCGGAGTTGGTGCGGTCCTCATACAGCGCCACCACGGCAATGAATATGTCGTTGCACATGCAAGCCGTTCTTTGAGCGAGGCTGAGCGCAATTACACAGTAACTGAACAGGAATGCTTAGCTGTTGTTTTCGGTGTGCAACGGTTTCGGTCATATCTTTATGGATGTGCATTTAAAATTGTGACGGACCATCATTCCTTATGTTGGCTTGTAAACCTCCGTGACCCCTGTGGACGCCTTGCGCGATGGGCTTTGCGCCTCCAAGAATTCAATTTTACTGCGTCTTTTAAGAGTGGTCGTAAGCACGGTGACGCTGACTGCCTGTCACGGTTGCCTCTTTAAAGTACTGATTGCGAGGGTGAGATCTTGGATGAATATATAGCTGCTATCTCTACAAGCTGCCCCGATGTTGATGAATTCAAGATTGCATAGAGGAACGACAGCGAGTTGGCACCGCTTTTTGATGCGGCAAGTTCCCCGAACCCTGCGACCTCATTCTGCATTCGTGATGGTCTACTATACAAGAAGAACTACTCTTCAGTAGGTGCAAGGTTTCTTCTGGTAGTTCCTACAAATCTTCGGTGTCAGGTTCTGCGTGTAATGCACGACGATCCCACAGCTGGACACTTGGGTTTTGCCAGGACATTGCACAGGACTAAGGAACGTTTTTATTGGCCGAAGATGAGTCAGCAACTCAACATTATGTGGCCAGCTGCCTCCAGTGCCTGCGTTTCAAACACCCAACCTGCTCTCCGCCGGGTCATCTTCAGCCTATAGGACCGCCACGAACTCCATTCGAACAGGCGGGAATTGACCTTCTAGGACCATTTCCCCGTTCCACCAACGGGAACCGCTGGATCGTCGTGTGCGTAATTACCTTAGGCGGTACAGTGAAACTGCTGCCATACCGTCAGCCACTGCTTCGGATGTCTCGGCCTTCCTCCTACGGTCCATCATTCTTCGACATGGGCCTCCTGGTGTGCTAATAAGTGACCGGGGGCGACGATTTACGGCAGAAGTTGTAGAAGAACTTCTTCGTCTCTGCTCATGCCATTTTCGCCATTCAACTCCTTACCACCAAAAAAATGGCCTTACCTAACGCATCAATCGTACGCTTAGCAATATGCTCGCAATGTATGTCGATTCCCGCCACAAAAACTGGGATGAAGTCCTTCCGTTTATAACATACGCATTTAACACTGCTAAGCACGAAACGACAGGCTACAGTCCATTTTTTTCTTCTTTACGCTCGACTTCCACGAAGTACTCTGGACACATTTTTACCTTTCTCGCTCCCAGCTGAAACTTCATTAGCGCATACTCTCTCTTTGGCTGTGGAAGCTCGACGACTCGCTAGACTTCGCACTTTAGCCTCCCAAGAACGCTACAAGCAACGCTGCGACAAGCGTCACCAAGATGTTAATTATGCCCCTGGTGACTTGGCGTGGCTTTGGACACCGTTGCGTAAGCGCGGCCTGTCCCAGAAACTGTTGCACCAGTATAGTGGTCCTTTCGTTGTGCTGAAACGCATCAGCGCCGTCAACTTTGTTGTCTCTGGCCAGACCACCCATGGTCGTCGTTCTCGAAAGACACAAGCAGTTCACGTGGCCCGCTTGAAGCTCTGCTATCAGCGGGACGAACCTTGACTTTCCCGGCGGGCTTCGTCTGCGAAAGGGGCAGTGTCACGCATGTCCTGCGGTGGTCCTGTATTGGAAGAAGATGAGGGGTTGCAGGAGAAGCTGAAGAAGAAGAGGAAGCTGGTTTGGCTCAATCTGTGTGTGCTAACCATGTAATGCCGTTAAGGCTATGCGCAAAAAAGACAACACAAAAAACAGAGGCAACGACAGGACGAGCGCTCCTGCGCTCGTCTTGTCGTTGCCTCTGTTTTTTGTGTTGTCTTTTTTTGCGCATAGCTTTAATGGCATTACATGATTCAAGCCAACTAGCCCGGCAACAACTCTTGGTGGTGTGTGCTAACGACCAGCGCATCTAACACCCGCCCTGTAAATAAACCACGTAAAAATATATATATATATATATATATATAGGGAGGGGGTTGAAGCTCAAATGGGTCCGGTAGGGCATAGACTTAAAGTAGTTGACACACGGTAGAAAAAACAACACTTTATTCCGACGTTTCGGCCGGGGTCCGGCCTTTGTCAAGGAATGTAGCATTCCTTGACAAAGGCCGGACCCCGGCTACATTCCTTGACAAAGGCCGGACCCCGGCCGAAACGTCGGAATAAAGTGTTGTTTTTTCTACCGTGTGTCAACTACTTTAAGTCTATATATATATATATATATATACACAGGATGTCGCTACCTTGGCACTCAAGTCGCCCAGGTAGGGAAAAAGCAGAAAAAGCAGGCAGGGGACCAAGCAGTAGGTGATTATGGCATTGGTTCCAGGGTTAGCAGGTGGAGTTACTAGTTGAGTTTGCAGAGCGCAATAACTTAAGAATCATGAATACCTTCTTCAGCAAACGGAAGAACCGGAAATGGACATGGAAAAGTCCTAACGGGCAGACTAAAAATGAAATTGATTCATACTGTGTTCAACCCCCGCCATTATGCAAGATGGAGAGGTAATCGGGAAAGTGCGACGCAGTGACCACAGGATAGTGAGGTCCCGAATTACCCTAAATCTGAAGAAGGAACGCTACAGATTAGTAAGAAACCCATCAACGAATTAGTGGTGAGGGGGAGGGCAGGAGAAATCAGGATCTCGCTACAGAATAGATATTCAGCTCTAATGCAGGATGGCGACATTACCCTAGAAGCAATGAACAATAATTTCAGAGATATCATTACTGAGTGCCCTGTAGAAGTAGGCGGTAGGATAGAGAGGATACCGGTAAGCTGTCCAAGGAGACGAAAAATTTAAGAAACGCCAGAGTACGAAAGATATCAAAGCTAATCAATAAGCGCAAGGCGGCCGATACTACAGGACAATATTACATCGTCATTGAGGCTTTCCCATTTTCAAGACATGGCTTTGTGACGTCACCTGGAAATCCCGCTATAAAGCATGCACAGTTCCAGACCTTCTTCATTGGCCGCGGCGAAAGGGCCGAGTGCGGGCCGCTCATCAGGCGATTAACTTTCACCCTTCAGGCGTTGCTGCTGTGAATCGGCGATGCGCTGCTTCCTGCTTCTGCCTCGGTTTCGTAGGCACCAGTTTTCACGGCTGCAAGAACTGATGTGGATAAAGGACAAAACTATTCGACATAGCCGCAGCGAAAAAAACACAATCACAGAAGGAAGACACGTACACAAGGACCAACGCTGCACTCACAACTGGTTTATTTCCGAGAAGAACGCGAAATATATTGCTTAGTACGCGCATGCGCGCAACAGGTATAACGAGAGAGATAGATAGAAAAAAATATATGAAAATAAAAAAACACACATGTGCCAATGCCAAACGAAAACGAAGCTTGCACAGGAGAATACATTTCATCTGGCGCAGAAAAGCTCGTATTCAGACTTGTGCAAAACGATAGAAGCCACACTTATACAGTTGCCCCCCCTTTTTTCTTATATAATACGACTCTAGCAGCTCACGTGCTGTGTGATTACTGCTTTTGCCTAGAATCTTTGCACTATCGAAAAGCGGCTTACAATGCATGCATGCCCTGCAGTGCTCAACCAAGTGCACATTCTCATTATTCTTTAAATTTAGGGCATGCTCCCTTAGCCGGTCGTTGACACAACGCCCAGTTTGGCCGACATAGGCTTTTCCACACGAGAGCGGGATCTCGTTAACCACTCCAGAATTACAGTGCACGTATGGCCTGGCATGCTTTTTCTCGCAGCCATTTCTTCTGGTTTCAGTGCCCGAGATACGAGGGCATAAGCGGGCCAGCTTCACCGGAGCTGAGAATACCAGAGGCACCTCGAACCTGCTCGCAACTTTCTTCAGATTGTGCGACACTTTATGCAAGTAGGGGGCAACTTCCGGTCGCATGGCCCTTTTGTCCTCTCTTGGCTTCAGGTTCGTAGTGCGGGTGTTGATCTTCTTGAGGAGGGTTTCGGAAACAGCTGCCACGACCGACGAAGGGTAGCCTGACGCCACAAATCTTGCCAATTGGTTATCAAAGCTGGCCTGCATCTCATGTTCGCACGATTTCTCTAGCGCTGATTCTAGGCACAAATTCACAATACTTCTTTTTATTATCTTTGAATGGGCCGAATCATAGGGCAGGAGTTGCTTCATCACACGGGGGGCGTATGCCCAGCACAGATGGTCACCGCGAAACTTAATCCGGACATCTAAAAACTGCAGTTCATTCTTAACAGGTGTTTCATATGTGAACGTCAGTCCCTTCCCATGCTTTTTAAAAGCATCTAAAATTCTATTAACTTTAGCGCTAAAGTGTAAAGGGCTCCGCTTGTCCAAAAGGATTAAAAAATCATCAACGTATCTGTACACTTTCGTGACTTCGTCCGGGTTAAAAACAGAGGCTAAAATCTGGTCAATGCTAGCTAAAAAAATATCGCTTAAAATGGGCGCTACACATGACCCAATGCATATTCCATTAGTTTGCAAGAAGTGCTGGTTGTTAAAAGTGATAAAAGTACCTTTAAGGTAAAACTCTAAAAGGGTTAAAAAATTATCAACAGACATGCCAGCGCAATTCTGAAAAGGGACGACACCACTCTTATCAATGCACTGCTTCAGTGATGTGAACAGTTCCTGGTGTGGAATCGAATAAAACAAATCTTCTACGTCAACAGAAAATGCGAAGCCAGTGTTACAGTTAGTCTTTAAAAAATCAATCACCTCCTTAGAATTCTTGACAAGGAATGGGTCACTAACGTTCAGTTGTTTCAGAGACCTTTGTAGGAAGCGACTAACAAGTAACTGCCAGGAGCCTTTTTCACTTACAATAGTTCTAAATGGCACCTCTGGTTTGTGCGTTTTTGCACTAAAAAACACTTTCAAGGCGTTCACCTTACAATTCACAATCTGCTTTGACAGCGTATCATTTCCAACGTCTTTGAAAAACTTTGCCACTCTTTGTTTTGCAACAGTGACACGAGTTTTTATAAGGCCGAAGTTTTTTTCAACTGCCTGAAGGGCTTTGTCATTAAAAAGTTTTCTTGGTAAAACTACAAATCCCCCTTCTTTATCAGCCTGTACAAGTTACAATTCATTGTCCTCAAAGTGCTTTTCCACATTCCGTAAAGACGAAGCAAAATTTCTATTTCTACAAGTAGCAGCATTTTTCAAACGACAGTCCGCACCTTCAAGCAAGCATCTCTCCTGTTGATCTG
This sequence comes from Amblyomma maculatum, assembly GCF_055883805.1. Taxonomy (NCBI): domain Eukaryota; kingdom Metazoa; phylum Arthropoda; class Arachnida; order Ixodida; family Ixodidae; genus Amblyomma; species Amblyomma maculatum. The sequence continues at coordinate 2,905,522 of NC_139346.1, read as the reverse complement.
CTGGCGTTTCCTTGCAATGCGACGATTCAGTGCAGCCAGATCATGAACTGGCACAGACGGTGGCAGACCGTACTTGGGTCAGCTGTTTCCGAAACCCTCCTCAAGAAGATCAACACCCGCACTACGAACCTGAAGCCAAGAGAGGACAAAAGGGCCATGCGACCGGAAGTTGCCCCCTACTTGCATAAAGTGTCGCACAATCTGAAGAAAGTTGCGAGCAGGTTCGGGGTGCCTCTGGTATTCTCAGCTCCGGTGAAGCTGGCCCGCTTATGCCCTCGTATCTCGGGCACTGAAACCAGAAGAAATGGCTGCGAGAAAAAGCATGCCAGGCCATACGTGCACTGTAATTCTGGAGTGGTTTACGAGATCCCGCTCTCGTGTGGAAAAGCCTATGTCGGCCAAACTGGGCGTTGTGTCAACGACCGGCTAAGGGAGCATGCCCTAAATTTAAAGAATAATGAGAATGTGCACCTGGTTGAGCACTGCAGGGCATGCATGCATTGTAAGCCGCTTTTCGATAGTGCAAAGATTCTAGGCAAAAGCAGTAATCACACAGCACGTGAGCTGCTAGAGTTGTATTATATAAGAAAAAAGGGGGGGGGGGCAACTGTATAAGTGTGGCTTCTATCGTTTTGCACAAGTCTGAATACGAGCTTTTCTGCGCCAGATGAAATGTATTCTCCTGTGCAAGCTTCGTTTTCGTTTGGCATTGGCACATGTGTGTTTTTTTATTTTCATATATATTTTTTTCTATCTATTTCTCTCGTTATACCTGTTGCGCGCATGCGCTTACTAAGCAATATATTTCGCGTTCTTCTCGGAAATAAACCAGTTGTGAGTGCAGCGTTGGTCCTTGTGTACGTGTCTTCCTTCTGTGATTGTGTTTTTTTTCGCTGCGGCTATGTCGAATGTAAGCTACCAACTCGCCCAAAAGCTTGTTTTACTGGAGGACAAAACTACATCGGCATCGAGGCTTTCCCATTTTGAAGACATGGCTTTGTGATGTCACCTGGAAATCTCGCTATAGAGCATGCACAGTTATAGACCTTCTTCATTGGGCGCGGCGAAATGGCTGAGTGCGGGCCGCTCATCATGCGTTTTGCTTTCACTCTTCAGGCGTTGCTGCTGTGAATCGGTGATGCGCTGCTACCTGCTTCTGCCTCAGTTTCGTCGGCACCAGTTCTAACGGCTACAAGAACTGATGTGGATAAAGGACAAAACTACATCGGCATCGAGGCTTTCCCATTTTCAAGACATGGCTTTGTGATGTCACCTGGAAATCTCGCTATAGAGCATGCACAGTTATAGACCTTCTTCATTGGGCGCGGCGAAATGGCTGAGTGCGGGCCGCTCATCATGCGTTTTGCTTTCACTCTTCAGGCGTTGCTGCTGTGAATCGGTGATGCGCTGCTACCTGCTTCTGCCTCAGATTCGTCGGCACCAGTTCTAACGGCTACAAGAACTGATGTGGATAAAGGACAAAACTACATCGGCATCGAGGCTTTCCCATTTTCAAGACATGGCTTTGTGATGTCACCTGGAAATCTCGCTATAAAGCATGCACAGTTATAGACCTTCTTCATTGGGCGCGGCGAAATGGCCGAGTGCGGGCCGCTCATCATGCGTTTTGCTTTCACTCTTCAGGCGTTGCTACTGTGAATCGGTGATGCGCTGCTACCTGCTTCTGCCTCAGTTTCGTCGGCACCAGTTCTAACGGCTACAAGAACTGATGTGGATAAAGGACAAAACTACATCGGCATCGAGGCTTTCCCATTTTCAAGACATGGCTTTGTGATGTCACCTGGAAATCTCGCTATAAAGCATGCACAGTTATAGACCTTCTTCATTGGGCGCGGCGAAATGGCCGAGTGCGGGCCGCTCATCATGCGTTTTGCTTTCACTCTTCAGGCGTTGCTGCTGTGAATCGGTGATGCGCTGCTACCTGCTTCTGCCTCAGATTCGTCGGCACCAGTTCTAACGGCTACAAGAACTGATGTGGATAAAGGACAAAACTACATCGGCATCGAGGCTTTCCCATTTTCAAGACATGGCTTTGTGATGTCACCTGGAAATCTCGCTATAAAGCATGCACAGTTATAGACCTTCTTCATTGGGCGCGGCGAAATGGCCGAGTGCGGGCCGCTCATCATGCGTTTTGCTTTCACTCTTCAGGCGTTGCTACTGTGAATCGGTGATGCGCTGCTACCTGCTTCTGCCTCAGTTTCGTCGGCACCAGTTCTAACGGCTACAAGAACTGATGTGGATAAAGGACAAAACTACATCGGCATCGAGGCTTTCCCATTTTCAAGACATGGCTTTGTGATGTCACCTGGAAATCTCGCTATAAAGCATGCACAGTTATAGACCTTCTTCATTGGGCGCGGCGAAATGGCCGAGTGCGGGCCGCTCATCATGCGTTTTGCTTTCACTCTTCAGGCGTTGCTGCTGTGAATCGGTGATGCGCTGCTACCTGCTTCTGCCTCAGTTTCGTCGGCACCAGTTCTAACGGCTACAAGAACTGATGTGGATAAAGGACAAAACTACATCGGCATCGAGGCTTTCCCATTTTCAAGACATGGCTTTGTGATGTCACCTGGAAATCTCGCTATAAAGCATGCACAGTTATAGACCTTCTTCATTGGGCGCGGCGAAATGGCCGAGTGCGGGCCGCTCATCATGCGTTTTGCTTTCACTCTTCAGGCGTTGCTGCTGTGAATCGGTGATGCGCTGCTACCTGCTTCTGCCTCAGTTTCGTCGGCACCATTTCTAATGGCTACAAGAACTGATGTGGATAAAGGACAAAACTACATCGGCATCGAGGCTTTCCCATTTTCAAGACATGGCTTTGTGATGTCACCTGGAAATCTCGCTATAAGGCATGCACAGTTATAGACCTTCTTCATTGGGCGCGGCGAAATGGCCGAGTGCGGGCCGCTCATCATGCGTTTTGATTTCACTCTTCAGGCGTTGCTGCTGTGAATCGGTGATGCGCTGCTACCTGCTTCTGCCTCAGTTTCGTCGGCACCAGTTCTAACGGCTACAAGAACTGATGTGGATAAAGGACAAAACTACATCGGCATCGAGGCTTTGCCATTTTCAAGACATGGCTTTGTGATGTCACCTGGAAATCTCGCTATAAAGCATGCACAGTTATAGACCTTCTTCATTGGGCGCGGCGAAATGGCCGAGTGCGGGCCGCTCATCATGCGTTTTGCCTTCACTCTTCAGGCGTTGCTGCTGTGAATCGGTGATGCGCTGCTACCTGCTTCTGCCTCAGTTTCGTCGGCACCAGTTCTAACGGCTACAAGAACTGATGTGGATAAAGGACAAAACTACATCGGCATCGAGGCTTTCCCATTTTCAAGACATGGCTTTGTGGTGTCACCTGGAAATCTCGCTATAAAGCATGCACAGTTATAGACCTTCTTCATTGGGCGCGGCGAAATGGCCGAGTGCGGGCCGCTCATCATGCGTTTTGCTTTCACTCTTCAGGCGTTGCTGCTGTGAATCGGTGATGCGCTGCTACCTGCTTCTGCCTCAGTTTCGTCGGCACCAGTTCTAACGGCTACAAGAACTGATGTGGATAAAGGACAAAACTACATCGGCATCGAGGCTTTCCCATTTTCAAGACATGGCTTTGTGATGTCACCTGGAAATCTCGCTATAAAGCATGCACAGTTATAGACCTTCTTCATTGGGCGCGGCGAAATGGCCGAGTGCGGGCCGCTCATCATGCGTTTTGCTTTCACTCTTCAGGCGTTGCTGCTGTGAATCGGTGATGCGCTGCTACCTGCTTCTGCCTGAGTTTCGTCGGCACCAGTTCTAACGGCTACAAGAACTGATGTGGATAAAGGACAAAACTACATCGTCATCGAGGCTTTCCCATTTTCAAGACATGGCTTTGTGATGTCACCTGGAAATCTCGCTATAAAGCATGCACAGTTATAGACCTTCATTGGGCGCGGCGAAATGGCCGAGTGCGGGCCGCTCATCATGCGTTTTGCTTTCACTCTTCAGGCGTTGCTGCTGTGAATCGGTGATGCGCTGCTACCTGCTTCTGCCTCAGTTTCGTCGGCACCAGTTCTAACGGCTACAAGAACTGATGTGGATAAAGGACAAAACTACATCGGCATCGAGGCTTTCCCATTTTCAAGACATGGCTTTGTGATGTCACCTGGAAATCTCGCTATAAAGCATGCACAGTTATAGACCTTCTTCATTGGGCGCGGCGAAATGGCCGAGTGCGGGCCGCTCATCATGCGTTTTGCTTTCACTCTTCAGGCGTTGCTGCTGTGAATCGGTGATGCGCTGCTACCTGCTTCTGCCTGAGTTTCGTCGGCACCAGTTCTAACGGCTACAAGAACTGATGTGGATAAAGGACAAAACTACATCGTCATCGAGGCTTTCCCATTTTCAAGACATGGCTTTGTGATGTCACCTGGAAATCTCGCTATAAAGCATGCACAGTTATAGACCTTCTTCATTGGGCGCGGCGAAATGGCCGAGTGCGGGCCGCTCATCATGCGTTTTGCTTTCACTCTTCAGGCGTTGCTGCTGTGAATCGGTGATGCGCTGCTACCTGCTTCTGCCTCAGTTTCGTCGGCACCAGTTCTAACGGCTACAAGAACTGATGTGGATAAAGGACAAAACTACATCGGCATCGAGGCTTTCCCATTTTCAAGACATGGCTTTGTGATGTCACCTGGAAATCTCGCTATAAAGCATGCACAGTTATAGACCTTCTTAATTGGGCGCGGCGAAATGGCCGAGTGCGGGCCGCTCATCATGCGTTTTGCTTTCACTCTTCAGGCGTTGCTGCTGTGAATCGGTGATGCGCTGCTACCTGCTTCTGCCTCAGTTTCGTCGGCACCAGTTCTAACGGCTACAAGAACTGATGTGCATAAAGGACAAAACTACATCGGCATCGAGGCTTTCCCATTTTCAAGACATGGCTTTGTGATGTCACCTGGAAATCTCGCTATAAAGCATGCACAGTTATAGACCTTCTTCATTGGGCGCGGCGAAATGGCCGAGTGCGGGCCGCTCATCATGCGTTTTGATTTCACTCTTCAGGCGTTGCTGCTGTGAATCAGTGATGTGCTGCTAACTGCTTCTGCCTCAGTTTCGTCGGCACGATTTCTAATGGCTACAAGAACTGATGTGGGTAAAGGACAAAACTACATCGGCATCGAGGCTTTCCCATTTTCAAGACATGGCTTTGTGATGTCACCTGGAAATCTCGCTATAAAGCATGCACAGTTATAGACCTTCTTCATTGGGCGCGGCGAAATGGCCGGGTGCGGGCCGCTCATCATGCGTTTTGCTTTCACTCTTCAGGCGTTGCTGCTGTGAATCGGTGATGCGCTGCTACCTGCTTCTGCCTCAGTTTCGTCGGCACCATTTCTAATGGCTACAAGAACTGATGTGGATAAAGGACAAAACTACATCAGCATCGAGGCTTTCCCATTTTCAAGACATGGCTTTGTGATGTCACCTGGAAATCTCGCTATAAGGCATGCACAGTTATGGACCTTCTTCATTGGGCGCGGCGAAATGGCCGAGTGCGGGCCGCTCATCATGCGTTTTGCTTTCACTCTTCAGGCGTTGCTGCTGTGAATCGGTGATGCGCTGCTACCTGCTTCTGCCTCAGTTTCGTCGGCACCAGTTCTAACGGCTACAAGAACTGATGTGGATAAAGGACAAAACTACATCGGCATCGAGGCTTTACCATTTTCAAGACATGGCTTTGTGATGTCACCTGGAAATCTCGCTATAAAGCATGCACAGTTATAGACCTTCTTCATTGGGCGCGGCGAAATGGCCGAGTGCGGGCCGCTCATCATGCGTTTTGATTTCACTCTTCAGGCGTTGCTGCTGTGAATCGGTGATGCGCTGCTACCTGCTTCTGCCTCAGTTTCGTCGGCACCAGTTCTAACGGCTACAAGAACTGATGTGGATAAAGGACAAAACTACATCGGCATCGAGGCTTTCCCATTTTCAAGACATGGCTTTGTGATGTCACCTGGAAATCTCGCTATAAAGCATGCACAGTTATAGACCTTCTTCATTGGGCGCGGCGAAATGGCCGAGTGCGGGCCGCTCATCATGCGTTTTGCCTTCACTCTTCAGGCGTTGCTGCTGTGAATCGGTGATGCGCTGCTACCTGCTTCTGCCTCAGTTTCGTCGGCACCAGTTCTAACGGCTACAAGAACTGATGTGGATAAAGGACAAAACTACATCGGCATCGAGGCTTTCCCATTTTCAAGACATGGCTTTGTGGTGTCACCTGGAAATCTCGCTATAAAGCATGCACAGTTATAGACCTTCTTCATTGGGCGCGGCGAAATAGCCGAGTGCGGGCCGCTCATCATGCGTTTTGCTTTCACTCTTCAGGCGTTGCTGCTGTGAATCGGTGATGCGCTGCTACCTGCTTCTGCCTCAGTTTCGTCGGCACCAGTTCTAACGGCTACAAGAACTGATGTGGATAAAGGACAAAACTACATCGGCATCGAGGCTTTCCCATTTTCAAGACATGGCTTTGTGATGTCACCTGGAAATCTCGCTTAAAGCATGCACAGTTATAGACCTTCTTCATTGGGCGCGGCGAAATGGCCGAGTGCGGGCCGCTCATCATGCGTTTTGCTTTCACTCTTCAGGCGTTGCTGCTGTGAATCGGTGATGCGCTGCTACCTGCTTCTGCCTCAGTTTCGTCGGCACCAGTTCTAACGGCTACAAGAACTGATGTGGATAAAGGACAAAACTACATCGTCATCGAGGCTTTCCCATTTTCAAGACATGGCTTTGTGATGTCACCTGGAAATCTCGCTATAAAGCATGCACAGTTATAGACCTTCTTCATTGGGCGCGGCGAAATGGCCGAGTGCGGGCCGCTCATCATGCGTTTTGCTTTCACTCTTCAGGCGTTGCTGCTGTGAATCGGTGATGCGCTGCTACCTGCTTCTGCCTCAGTTTCGTCGGCACCAGTTCTAACGGCTACAAGAACTGATGTGGATAAAGGACAAAACTACATCGGCATCGAGGCTTTCCCATTTTCAAGACATGGCTTTGTGATGTCACCTGGAAATCTCGCTATAAAGCATGCACAGTTATCATCATCATCATCATCATCATCAGCCTGATTATACCCACTGCAGGGCGAAGGCCTCTCCCATATCTCTCCACTTAACCCGGTTCTGTGCTAGCTGCATCCACTTGACCCCTGCGAACTTCTTAATCTCATCCGCCCACCTAACTTTCTGCCGCCCCCTGCTACGCTTTCCTTCCCTTGGAATCCAGTTTGTTACCCTCAGCGACCATCGGTTATCCTCTCTTCGCACTACATGTCCTGCCCATGTCCATTTCTTCTTCTTAATTTCCACTAGAATGTCGTTAACTTGAGTTATTTCTCTGACCCACTCTGCACGCTTTCTATCTCTTAATGTTACCCCTACCATTTTTCGTTCCATAGCCCTCTGGGTTGTCCTCAACTTAAGTAGAACTCTCTTGGTTAGCCTCCACGTTTCAGCCCCATAGGTGAGTACAGGCAAGATGCAACTGTTGTATACTTTCCTCTTGAGCGATACCGGTAAGCTGCTAGTCATAATCTGCGAGTGCTTGCCAAATGCGCTCCATCCCAATCTTATTCTTCTTGTTATTTCCTTTTCATGATCCGGATCTGCGGTTACTACCTGTCCTAAGTAGATATATTCGCCTACTACTTCCAGTATTTCGCTACCTAATGTAAACTCCTGTTCCTTCCCGAGGCTGTTGAACATTACCTTAGTCTTCTGCATATTGATTTTCAAGCCTACCTTTCTACTTTTCCTGTCTAGGTCATCAATCATTATTTGCAGTTCATCTCCCGAGTTGCTTAGCAAGGCAATGTCATCAGCAAATCGCAGATTACTGAGGTATTCTCCATCTACCCTTATCCCTAACTGCTCCCATTCCAAGTCTCTGAATACTTCCTCTAAACAAGCTGTGAATAGTACTGGGGAGATTGTGTCTCCTTGCCTAACACCTTTCTTTATGGGAATTTTGTTGCTTTCTTTATGTAGAACTATGGTTGCTGTGCAGCCACTATATATATCTTCCAGCACTTTCACGTACGGCTCGTCTACCCCCTGATTTCGCAATGCCTGCATCACCGCCGAGGTTTCAACTGAGTCAAATGCTTTTTCGTAATCAATGAATGCTATGTATAAGGGCTGGTTATATTCCGAGCATTTTTCTATCACCTGATTGATGGTATGGATATGATCGATAGTAGAGTACCGTTTCCGAAACCCTGCTTGATCCTTTGCTTGATTGCAGTCTAAGGTTGTCCTGATTCTATTAGCGATTACCTTAGTAAATACCTTATACGTAACAGACAGTAAGCTGATTGGTGTGTAATTTTTAAGGTCCTTAGAGTCCCCTTTCTTGTGAATGAGGATAATGTTTGCATTCTTCCATGCTTCCGGTACCGTCGATGACACCAGGCACTGCGTATACAGGGTGGCCAGTTTTTCTAGCACGATATCCCCCCCGTCCTTCAGCAAATCTGTAGTTATCTGATCCTCTCCAGCTGATTTCCCCCTTTTCATAGTTTCTAGTGCTTTCTTGACCTCGTCCTTCGTCACTGGTGGAACGTCTGACTGTTTTTCCCTACCGCCAATCTCATTACGGTCCTGACTACTTTGGCTACTGTAGAGATCTGTATAGAACTCCTCGGCTACTTTGACTATCTTGTCCATATTAGTGATGACGTTGCCCGCCTTGTCCCTTATCGCATACATCTGGTTTTTGCCTATGCCCAATTTCTTCTTTACCGCTTTAAGGCTTCCCCCGTTCTTTACAGCATGCTCAATTTTCTCCATGTTATACTTCCTTATATCGGCCACCTTGCGCTTATTGATTATCTTTGATATCTCGGCCAATTCGATCTGGTCTGTTGGATTGGAAGCTTTCATACTCTGCCGTTTCTTAATCAAATCTTTCGTCTCCTTAGACAGCTTACCGGTATCCTCTCTAACTATCCTACCGCCTACTTCTACCGCGCACTCAGTAATGATATCTCTGAAATTATTGTTCCTTGCCTCTAGGGTAATGTCGCCATCCTCAGTTAGAGCTGAATACCTATTCTGTAGCGAGATCCTGAATTCTTCTGCCCTCCCCCTCACCGCTAATTCGTTGATGGGTTTCTTTCTTACTAATCTATTGCGTTCCTTCTTCAGATTTAGGTTAATTCGGGACCTCACCATCCTGTGGTCACTACATTGAACTTTCCCGATTACCTCTACATCCTGCACAATGGCGGGGGTTGAACACATTATGAAGTCGATTTCATTTTTAGTCTCTCCATTAGGACTTTTCCATGTCCATTTTCGGTTCTTCCTTTTGCTGAAGAAGGTATTCATGATTCGTAAGTTATTGCGCTCTGCAAACTCAACTAGTAACTCCCCTCTGCTATTCCTAGAACTAATGCCATAGTCACCTACTGCCTTGTCTCCTGCCTGTTTTTTCCCTACCTTGGCATTGAAGTCGCCCATTAGTACAGTATACTGCGTCTTTACTTTTCGCATTGCCGATTCTACATCTTCATAGAAGCTTTCAACTGCTTGGTCATCATAACTACATGTAGGTGCATAGGCCTGTACAACCTTCAGTTTATACCGTTTATTAAGTCTAATTACGATGCCTGCAACCCTCTCATTAATACTATAGAATTCATCTATATTACCCGCTATATGCTTATTGACAAGGAAACCTACTCCTAGTTGTCGCCTTTCTGGTAAACCTCGATAACACAGTACATGCCCATCCTTCAGTACAGTATATGCCTCATTCGGCCTCCTAACCTCACTAAGCCCTATGACATCCCATTTCATGCCCTCTAGTTCCTCTAACAGCACTGCTAAACTAGCTTCACTAGCTAGAGTTCTAGCATTAAACGTTGCCAGGGTCAGTTTCCAATGGCGGCCTGTCCAGCGGAGCCAGGCTTTCTTAGCACCCCCTGCTGCGTCACAGGTCTGACCGCCGCCGTGGTCAGTTGTTCCGCAGCCGCTGGTGACTGAGGGCCGGGGTTTTATGGAGCTTATCATAGGAGGTTGTGGCCAATTACTGCACCAGGGTGGCCAACTCCTGTTCTGGTGAGGGAGTGCGTTGCCGGAGGTGTTCACCGGCATCAGGTCGCACCCCAAACCTGTATATGCAATTCCATCGACACGCGGATTTTTTTTTTTCATCCGGTGGAGAATTGCGCGGCACCGGGATTTGAACCCCGGTCCTCTTGCATGCGAGGCGGATGTTCTACCGCTACGCCACCGCTGCCCCCGTTATACACAGTTATGCACAGTTGTAGACCTTCTTAATTGGGCGCGGCGAAATGGCCGAGTGCGGGCCGCTCATCATGCGTTTTGCTTTCACTCTTCAGGCGTTGCTGCTGTGAATCGGTGATGCGCTGCTACCTGCTTCTGCCTCAGTTTCGTCGGCACCAGTTCTAACGGCTACAAGAACTGATGTGGATAAAGGACAAAACTACATCGGCATCGAGGCTTTCCCATTTTCAAGACATGGCTTTGTGATGTCACCTGGAAATCTCGCTATAAAGCATGCACAGTTATAGACCTTCTTCATTGGGCGCGGCGAAATGGCCGAGTGCGGGCCGCTCATCATGCGTTTTGCTTTCACTCTTCAGGCGTTGCTGCTGTGAATCGGTGATGCGCTGCTACCTGCTTCTGCCTCAGTTTCGTCGGCACCAGTTCTAACGGCTACAAGAACTGATGTGGATAAAGGACAAAACTACATCGGCATCGAGGCTTTCCCATTTTCAAGACATGACTTTGTGATGTCACCTGGAAATCTCGCTATAAAGCATGCACAGTTATAGACCTTCTTCATTGGGCGCGGCGAAATGGCCGAGTGCGGGCCGCTCATCATGCGTTTTGCTTTCACTCTTCAGGCGTTGCTGCTGTGAATCGGTGATGCGCTGCTACCTGCTTCTGCCTCAGTTTCGTCGGCACCAGTTCTAACGGCTACAAGAACTGATGTGGATAAAGGACAAAACTACATCGGCATCGAGGCTTTCCCATTTTCAAGACATGGCTTTGTGATGTCACCTGGAAATCTCGCTATAAAGCATGCACAGTTATAGACCTTCTTCATTGGGCGCGGCGAAATGGCCGAGTGCGGGCCGCTCATCATGCGTTTTGCTTTCACTCTTCAGGCGTTGCTGCTGTGAATCGGTGATGCGCTGCTACCTGCTTCTGCCTCAGTTTCGTCGGCACAAGTTCTAACGGCTACAAGAACTGATGTGGATAAAGGACAAAACTACATCGGCATCGAGGCTTTCCCATTTTCAAGACATGACTTTGTGATGTCACCTGGAAATCTGGCTATAAAGCATGCACAGTTATAGACCTTCTTCATTGGGCGCGGCGAAATGGCCGAGTGCGGGCCGCTCATCATGCGTTTTGCTTTCACTCTTCAGGCGTTGCTGCTGTGAATCGGTGATGCGCTGCTACCTGCTTCTGCCTCAGTTTCGTCGGCACCAGTTCTAACGGCTACAAGAACTGATGTGGATAAAGGACAAAACTACATCGTCATCGAGGCTTTCCCATTTTCAAGACATGGCTTTGTGATGTCACCTGGAAATCTCGCTATAAAGCATGCACAGTTATAGACCTTCTTCATTGGGCGCGGCGAAATGGCGGAGTGCGGGCCGCTCATCATGCGTTTTGCTTTCACTCTTCAGGCGTTGCTGCTGTGAATCGGTGATGCGCTGCTACCTGCTTCTGCCTCAGTTTCGTCGGCACCAGTTCTAACGGCTACAAGAACTGATGTGGATAAAGGACAAAACTACATCGGCATCGAGGCTTTCCCATTTTCAAGACATGGCTTTGTGATGTCACCTGGAAATCTCGCTATAAAGCATGCACAGTTATAGACCTTCTTAATTGGGCGCGGCGAAATGGCCGAGTGCGGGCCGCTCATCATGCGTTTTGCTTTCACTCTTCAGGCGTTGCTGCTGTGAATCGGTGATGCGCTGCTACCTGCTTCTGCCTCAGTTTCGTCGGCACCAGTTCTAACGGCTACAAGAACTGATGTGGATAAAGGACAAAACTACATCGGCATCGAGGCTTTCCCATTTTCAAGACATGGCTTTGTGATGTCACCTGGAAATCTCGCTATAAAGCATGCACAGTTATAGACCTTCTTAATTGGGCGCGGCGAAATGGCCGAGTGCGGGCCGCTCATCATGCGTTTTGCTTTCACTCTTCAGGCGTTGCTGCTGTGAATCGGTGATGCGCTGCTACCTGCTTCTGCCTCAGTTTCGTCGGCACCAGTTCTAACGGCTACAAGAACTGATGTGCATAAAGGACAAAACTACATCGGCATCGAGGCTCTCCCATTTTCAAGACATGGCTTTGTGATGTCACCTGGAAATCTCGCTATAAAGCATGCACAGTTATAGACCTTCTTCATTGGGCGCGGCGAAATGGCCGAGTGCGGGCCGCTCATCATGCGTTTTGCTTTCACTCTTCAGGCGTTGCTGCTGTGAATCGGTGATGCGCTGCTACCTGCTTCTGCCTCAGCTTCGTCGGCACCAGTTCTAACGGCTACAAGAACTGATGTGGATAAAGGACAAAACTACATCGTCATCGAGGCTTTCCCATTTTCAAGACATGGCTTTGTGATGTCACCTGGAAATCTCGCTATAAAGCATGCACAGTTATAGACCTTCTTCATTGGGCGCGGCGAAATGGCCGAGTGCGGGCCGCTCATCATGCGTTTTGCTTTCACTCTTCAGGCGTTGCTGCTGTGAATCGGTGATGCGCTGCTACCTGCTTCTGCCTCAGTTTCGTCGGCACCAGTTCTAACGGCTACAAGAACTGATGTGGATAAAGGACAAAACTACATCGGCATCGAGGCTTTCCCATTTTCAAGACATGGCTTTGTGATGTCACCTGGAAATCTCGCTATAAAGCATGCACAGTTATAGACCTTCTTAATTGGGCGCGGCGAAATGGCCGAGTGCGGGCCGCTCATCATGCGTTTTGCTTTCACTCTTCAGGCGTTGCTGCTGTGAATCGGTGATGCGCTGCTACCTGCTTCTGCCTCAGTTTCGTCGGCACCAGTTCTAACGGCTACAAGAACTGATGTGCATAAAGGACAAAACTACATCGGCATCGAGGCTTTCCCATTTTCAAGACATGACTTTGTGATGTCACCTGGAAATCTCGCTATAAAGCATGCACAGTTATAGACCTTCTTCATTGGGCGCGGCGAAATGGCCGAGTGCGGGCCGCTCATCATGCGTTTTGATTTCACTCTTCAGGCATTGCTGCTGTGAATCAGTGATGTGCTGCTACCTGCTTCTGCCTCAGTTTCGTCGGCACGATTTCTAATGGCTACAAGAACTGATGTGGATAAAGGACAAAACTACATCGGCATCGAGGCTTTCCCATTTTCAAGACATGGCTTTGTGATGTCACCTGGAAATCTCGCTATAAAGCATGCACAGTTATAGACCTTCTTCATTGGGCGCGGCGAAATGGCCGGGTGCGGGCCGCTCATCATGCGTTTTGCTTTCACTCATCAGGCGTTGCTGCTGTGAATCGGTGATGCGCTGCTACCTGCTTCTGCCTCAGTTTCGTCGGCACCATTTCTAATGGCTACAAGAACTGATGTGGATAAAGGACAAAACTACATCGGCATCGAGGCTTTCCCATTTTCAAGACATGGCTTTGTGATGTCACCTGGAAATCTCGCTATAAGGCATGCACAGTTATAGACCTTCTTCATTGGGCGCGGCGAAATGGCCGAGTGCGGGCCGCTCATCATGCGTTTTGCTTTCACTCTTCAGGCGTTGCTGCTGTGAATCGGTGATGCGCTGCTACCTGCTTCTGCCTCAGTTTCGTCGGCACCAGTTCTAACGGCTACAAGAACTGATGTGGAAAAGGACAAAACTACATCGGCATCGAGGCTTTCCCATTTTCAAGACATGGCTTTGTGATGTCACCTGGAAATCTCGCTATAAAGCATGCACAGTTATAGACCTTCTTCATTGGGCGCGGCGAAATGGCCGAGTGCGGGCCGCTCATCATGCGTTTTGATTTCACTCTTCAGGCGTTGCTGCTGTGAATCGGTGATGCGCTGCTACCTGCTTCTGCCTCAGTTTCGTCGGCACCAGTTCTAACGGCTACAAGAACTGATGTGGATAAAGGACAAAACTACATCGGCATCGAGGCTTTCCCATTTTCAAGACATGGCTTTGTGATGTGACCTGGAAATCTCGCTATAAAGCATGCACAGTTATAGACCTTCTTCATTGGGCGCGGCGAAATGGCGGAGTGCGGGCCGCTCATCATGCGTTTTGCCTTCACTCTTCAGGCGTTGTTGCTGTGAATCGGTGATGCGCTGCTACCTGCTTCTGCCTCAGTTTCGTCGGCACCAGTTCTAACGGCTACAAGAACTGATGTGGATAAAGGACAAAACTACATCGGCATCGAGGCTTTCCCATTTTCAAGACATGGCTTTGTGGTGTCACCTGGAAATCTCGCTATAAAGCATGCACAGTTATAGACCTTCTTCATTGGGCGCGGCGAAATAGCCGAGTGCGGGCCGCTCATCATGCGTTTTGCTTTCACTCTTTAGGCGTTGCTGCTGTGAATCGGTGATGCGCTGCTACCTGCTTCTGCCTCAGTTTCGTCGGCACCAGTTCTAACGGCTACAAGAACTGATGTGGATAAAGGACAAAACTACATCGGCATCGAGGCTTTCCCATTTTCAAGACATGGCTTTGTGATGTCACCTGGAAATCTCGCTTAAAGCATGCACAGTTATAGACCTTCTTCATTGGGCGCGGCGAAATGGCCGAGTGCGGGCCGCTCATCATGCGTTTTGCTTTCACTCTTCAGGCGTTGCTGCTGTGAATCGGTGATGCGCTGCTACCTGCTTCTGCCTCAGTTTCGTCGGCACCAGTTCTAACGGCTACAAGAACTGATGTGGATAAAGGACAAAACTACATCGTCATCGAGGCTTTCCCATTTTCAAGACATGGCTTTGTGATGTCACCTGGAAATCTCGCTATAAAGCATGCACAGTTATAGACCTTCTTCATTGGGCGCGGCGAAATGGCCGAGTGCGGGCCGCTCATCATGCGTTTTGCTTTCACTCTTCAGGCGTTGCTGCTGTGAATCGGTGATGCGCTGCTACCTGCTTCTGCCTCAGTTTCGTCGGCACCAGTTCTAACGGCTACAAGAACTGATGTGGATAAAGGACAAAACTACATCGGCATCGAGGCTTTCCCATTTTCAAGACATGGCTTTGTGATGTCACCTGGAAATCTCGCTATAAAGCATGCACAGTTATAGACCTTCTTAATTGGGCGCGGCGAAATGGCCGAGTGCGGGCCGCTCATCATGCGTTTTGCTTTCACTCTTCAGGCGTTGCTGCTGTGAATCGGTGATGCGCTGCTACCTGCTTCTGCCTCAGTTTCGTCGGCACCAGTTCTAACGGCTACAAGAACTGATGTGGATAAAGGACAAAACTACATCGGCATCGAGGCTTTCCCATTTTCAAGACATGGCTTTGTGATGTCACCTGGAAATCTCGCTATACAGCATGCACAGTTATAGACCTTCTTCATTGGGCGCGGCGAAATGGCCGAGTGCGGGCCGCTCATCATGCGTTTTGCTTTCACTCTTCAGGCGTTGCTGCTGTGAATCGGTGATGCGCTGCTACCTGCTTCTGCCTCAGCTTCGTCGGCGCCAGTTCTAACGGCTACAAGA
This sequence comes from Amblyomma maculatum, assembly GCF_055883805.1. Taxonomy (NCBI): domain Eukaryota; kingdom Metazoa; phylum Arthropoda; class Arachnida; order Ixodida; family Ixodidae; genus Amblyomma; species Amblyomma maculatum. The sequence goes on along the minus strand of NC_139346.1, from coordinate 2,889,749 downwards.
ACTGATGTGGATAAAGGACAAAACTACATCGGCATCGAGGCTTTCCTATTTTCAAGACGGCTTTGTGATGTCACCTGGAAATCTCGCTATAAAGCATGCACAGTTATAGACCTTCTTCATTGGGCGCGGCGAAATGGCCGAGTGCGGGCCGCTCATCATGCGTTTTGCTTTCACTCTTCAGGCGTTGCTGCTGTGAAACGGTGATGCGCTGCTACCTGCTTCTGCCTCAGTTTCGTCGGCACCAGTTCTAACGGCTACAAGAACTGATGTGGATAAAGGACAAAACTACATCGGCATCGAGGCTTTCCCATTTTCAAGACATGGCTTTGTGATGTCACCTGGAAATCTCGCTATAAAGCATGCACAGTCATAGAACTTCTTCATTGGGCGCGGCGAAATGGCCGAGTGCGGGCCGCTCATCATGCGTTTTGCTTTCACTCTTCAGGCGTTGCTGCTGTGAATCGGTGATGGGCTGCTAGCTGCTTCTGCCTCAGTTTCGTCGGCACCAGTTCTAACGGCTACAAGAACTGATGTGGATAAAGGACAAAACTACATCGGCATCGAGGCTTTCCCATTTTCAAGACATGGCTTTGTGATGTCACCTGGAAATCTCGCTATAAAGCATGCACAGTTATATACCTTCCTCATTGGGCGCGGCGAAAGGGCTGAGTGCGGGCCGCTCATCATGCGTTTTGCTTTCACTCTTCAGGCGTTGCTGCTGTGAATCGGTGATACGCTGCTACCTGCTTCTGCCTCAGTTTCGTCGGCACCAGTTCTAACGGCTACAAGAACTGATGTGGATAAAGGACAAAACTACATCGGCATCGAGGCTTTCCCATTTTCAAGACATGGCTTTGTGATGTCACCTGGAAATCTCGCTATAAAGCATGCACAGTTATAGACCTTCTTCATTGGGCGCGGCGAAATGGCCGATTGCGGGCCGCTCATCATGCGTTTTGCTTTCACTCTTCAGGCGTTGCTGCTGTGAATCGGTGATGCGCTGCTACCTGCTTCTGCCTCAGTTTCGTCGGCACCAGTTCTAACGGCTACAAGAACTGATGTGGATAAAGGACAAAACTACATCGGCATCGAGGCTTTCCCATTTTCAAGACATGGCTTTGTGATGTCACCTGGAAATCTCGCTATAAAGCATGCACAGTTATAGACCTTCTTCATTGGGCGCGGCGAAATGGCCGAGTGCGGGCCGCTCATCATGCGTTTTGCTTTCACTCTTCAGGCGTTGCTGCTGTGAATCGGTGATGCGCTGCTACCTGCTTCTGCCTCAGTTTCGTCGGCACCAGTTTTAACGGCTACAAGAACTGATGTGGGTAAAGGACAAAACTACATCGGCATCGAGGCTTTCCCATTTTCAAGACATGGCTTCGTGATGTCACCTGGAAATCTCGCTATAAAGCATGCACAGTTATAGACCTTCTTCATTGGGCGCGGCGAAATGGCCGAGTGCGGGCCGCTCATCATGCGTTTTGCTTTCACTCTTCAGGCGTTGCTGCTGTGAATCGGTGATGCGCTGCTACCTGCTTCTGCCTCAGTTTCGTCGGCACCAGTTCTAACGGCTACAAGAACTGATGAGGATAAAGGACAAAACTACATCGGCATCGAGGCTTTCCCATTTTCAAGACATGGCTTTGTGATGTCACCTGGAAATCTCGCTATAAAGCATGCACAGTTATAGACCTTCTTCATTGGGCGCGGCGAAATGGCCGAGTGCGGGCCGCTCATCATGCGTTTTGGTTTCACTCTTCAGGCGTTGCTGCTGTGAATCGGTGATGCGCTGCTACCTGCTTCTGCCTCAGTTTCGTCGGCACCAGTTCTAACGGCTACAAGAACTGATGAGGATAAAGGACAAAACTACATCGGCATCGAGGCTTTCCCATTTTTAAGACATGGCTTTGTGATGTCACCTGGAAATCTCGCTATAAAGCATGCACAGTTATAGACCTTCTTCATTGGGCGCGGCGAAATGGCCGAGTGCGGGCCGCTCATCATGCGTTTTGCTTTCACTCTTCAGGCGTTGCTGCTGTGAATCGGTGATGCGCTGCTACCTGTTTCTGCCTCAGTTTCGTCGGCACCAGTTCTAACGGCTACAAGAACTGATGTGGATGAAGGACAAAACTACATCGGCTTCGAGGCTTTCCCATTTTCAAGACATGGCTTTGTGATGTCACCTGGAAATCTCGCTATAAAGCATGCACAGTTATAGACCTTCTTCATTGGGCGCTGCGAAATGGCCGAGTGCGGGCCGCTCATCATGCGTTTTGCTTTCACTCTTCAGGCGTTGCTGCTGTGAATCGGTGATGCGCTGCTACCTGCTTCTGCCTCAGTTTCGTCGGCACCAGTTCTAACGGCTACAAGAACTGATGTGGATAAAGGACAAAACTACATCGGCATCGAGGCTTTCCCATTTTCAAGACATGGCTTTGTGATGTCACCTGGAAATCTCGCTATAAAGCATGCACAGTTATAGACCTTCTTCATTGGGCGCGGCGAAATGGCCGAGTGCGGGCCGCTCATCATGCGTTTTGCTTTCACTCTTCAGGCGTTGCTGCTGTGAATCGGTGATGCGCTGCTACCTGCTTCTGCCTCAGTTTTGTCGGCACCAGTTCTAACGGCTACAAGAACTGATGTGGATAAAGGACAAAACTACATCGGCATCGAGGCTTTCCCATTTTCAAGACATGGCTTTGTGATGTCACCTGGAAATCTCGCTATAAAGCATGCACAGTTATAGACCTTCTTCATTGGGCGCGGCGAAATGGCCGAGTGCGGGCCGCTCATCATGCGTTTTGCTTTCACTCTTCAGGCGTTGCTGCTGTGAATCGGTGATGCGCTGCTACCTGCTTCTGCCTCAGTTTCGTCGGCACCAGTTCTAACGGCTACAAGAACTGATGAGGATAAAGGACAAAACTACATCGTCATCGAGGCTTTCCCATTTTCAAGACATGGCTTTGTGATGTCACCTGGAAATCTCGCTATAAAGCATGCACAGTTATAGACCTTCTTCATTGGGCGCGGCGAAATGGCCGAGTGCGGGCCGCTCATCATGCGTTTTGCTTTCACTCTTCAGGCGTTGCTGCTGTGAATCGGTGATGCGCTGCTACCTGCTTCTGCCTCAGTTTCGTCGGCACCAGTTCTAACGGCTACAAGAACTGATGTGGATAAAGGACAAAACTACATCGTCATCGAGGCTTTCCCATTTTCAAGACATGGCTTTGAGATGTCACCTGGAAATCTCGCTATAAAGCATGCACAGTTATAGACCTTCTTCATTGGGCGCGGCGAAATGGCCGAGTGCGGGCCGCTCATCATGCGTTTTGCTTTCACTCTTCAGGCGTTGCTGCTGTGAATCGGTGATGCGCTGCCACCTGCTTCTGCCTCAGTTTCGTCGGCGCCAGTTCTAACGGCTACAAGAGCTGATGTGGATAAAGGGCAAAACTACATCGGCATCGAGGCTTTCCCATTTTCAAGACATGGCTTTGTGATGTCACCTGGAAATCTCGCTATAAAGCATGCACAGTTATAGACCTTCTTCATTGGGCGCGGCGAAATGGCCGAGTGCGGGCCGCTCATCATGCGTTTTGCTTTCACTCTTCAGGCGTTGCTGCTGTGAATCGGTGATGCGCTGCTACCTGCTTCTGCCTCAGTTTCGTCGGCACCAGTTCTAACGAATACAAGAACTGATGTGGATAAAGGACAAAACTACATCGTCATCGAGGCTTTCCCATTTTCAAGACATGGCTTTGTGATGTCACCTGGAAATCTCGCTATAAAGCATGCACAGTTATAGACCTTCTTAATTGGGCGCGGCGAAATGGCCGAGTGCGGGCCGCTCATCATGCGTTTTGCTTTCACTCTTCAGGCGTTGCTGCTGTGAATCGGTGATGCGCTGCTACCTGCTTCTGCCTCAGTTTCGTCGGCACCAGTTCTAACGGCTACAAGAACTGATGTGGATAAAGGACAAAACTACATCGGCATCGAGGCTTTCCCATTTTCAAGACATGACTTTGTGATGTCACCTGGAAATCTCGCTATAAAGCATGCACAGTTATAGACCTTCTTCATTGGGCGCGGCGAAATGGCCGAGTGCGGGCCGCTCATCATGCGTTTTGCTTTCACTCTTCAGGCGTTGCTGCTGTGAATCGGTGATGCGCTGCTACCTGCTTCTGCCTCAGTTTCGTCGGCACCAGTTCTAACGGCTACAAGAACTGATGTGGATAAAGGACAAAACTACATCGGCATCGAGTCTTTCCCATTTTCAAGACATGGCTTTGTGATGTCACCTGGAAATCTCGCTATAAAGCATGCACAGTTATAGACCTTCTTCATTGGGCGCGGCGAAATGGCCGAGTGCGGGCCGCTCATCATGCGTTTTGCTTTCACTCTTCAGGCGTTGCTGCTGTGAATCGGTGATGCGCTGCTACCTGCTTCTGCCTCAGTTTCGTCGGCACCAGTTCTAACGGCTACAAGAACTGATGTGGATAAAGGACAAAACTACATCGGCATCGAGGCTTTCCCATTTTCAAGACATGGCTTTGTGACGTCACCTGGAAATCTCGCTATAAAGCATGCACAGTTATAGACCTTCTTAATTGGGCGCGGCGAAATGGCCGAGTGCGGGCCGCTCATCATGCGTTTTGATTTCACTCTTCAGGCGTTGCTGCTGTGAATCGGTGATGTGCTGCTACCTGCTTCTGCCTCAGTTTCGTCGGCACGATTTCTAATGGCTACAAGAACTGATGTGGATAAAGGACAAAACTACATCGGCATCGAGGCTTTCCCATTTTCAAGACATGGCTTTGTGATGTCACCTGGAAATCTCGCTATAAAGCATGCACAGTTATAGACCTTCTTCATTGGGCGCGGCGAAATGGCCGAGTGCGGGCCGCTCATCATGCGTTTTGCTTTCACTCTTCAGGCGTTGCTGCTGTGAATCGGTGATGTGCTGCTACCTGCTTCTGCCTCAGTTTCGTCGGCACGATTTCTAATGGCTACAAGAACTGATGTGGATAAAGGACAAAACTACATCGGCATCGAGGCTTTCCCATTTTCAAGACATGGCTTTGTGATGTCACCTGGAAATCTCGCTATAAAGCATGCACAGTTATAGACCTTCTTCATTGGGCGCGGCGAAATGGCCGAGTGCGGGCCGCTCATCATGCGTTTTGCTTTCACTCTTCAGGCGTTGCTGCTGTGAATCGGTGATGCGCTGCTACCTGCTTCTGCCTCAGTTTCGTCGGCACCAGTTCTAACGGCTACAAGAACTGATGTGGATAAAGGACAAAACTACATCGGCATCGAGGCTTTCCCATTTTCAAGACATGGCTTTGTGATGTCACCTGGAAATCTCGCTATAAAGCATGCACAGTTATAGACCTTCTTCATTGGGCGCGGCGAAATGGCCGAGTGCGGGCCGCTCATCATGCGTTTTGCTTTCACTCTTCAGGCGTTGCTGCTGTGAATCGGTGATGCGCTGCTACCTGCTTCTGCCTCAGTTTCGTCGGCACCAGTTCTAACGGCTACAAGAACTGATGTGGATAAAGGACAAAACTACATCGGCATCGAGGCTTTCCCATTTTCAAGACATGGCTTTGTGACGTCACCTGGAAATCTCGCTATAAAGCATGCACAGTTATAGACCTTCTTAATTGGGCGCGGCGAAATGGCCGAGTGCGGGCCGCTCATCATGCGTTTTGATTTCACTCTTCAGGCGTTGCTGCTGTGAATCGGTGATGTGCTGCTACCTGCTTCTGCCTCAGTTTCGTCGGCACGATTTCTAATGGCTACAAGAACTGATGTGGATAAAGGACAAAACTACATCGGCATCGAGGCTTTCCCATTTTCAAGACATGGCTTTGTGATGTCACCTGGAAATCTCGCTATAAAGCATGCACAGTTATAGACCTTCTTCATTGGGCGCGGCGAAATGGCCGGGTGCGGGCCGCTCATCATGCGTTTTGCTTTCACTCTTCAGGCGTTGCTGCTGTGAATCGGTGATGCGCTGCTACCTGCTTCTGCCTCAGTTTCGTCGGCACCATTTCTAATGGCTACAAGAACTGATGTGGATAAAGGACAAAACTACATCGGCATCGAGGCTTTCCCATTTTCAAGACATGGCTTTGTGATGTCACCTGGAAATCTCGCTATAAGGCATGCACAGTTATAGACCTTCTTCATTGGGCGCGGCGAAATGGCCGAGTGCGGGCCGCTCATCATGCGTTTTGCTTTCACTCTTCAGGCGTTGCTGCTGTGAATCGGTGATGCGCTGCTACCTGCTTCTGCCTCAGTTTCGTCGGCACCAGTTCTAACGGCTACAAGAACTGATGTGGATAAAGGACAAAACTACATCGGCATCGAGGCTTTCCCATTTTCAAGACATGGCTTTGTGATGTCACCTGGAAATCTCGCTATAAAGCATGCACAGTTATAGACCTTCTTCATTGGGCGCGGCGAAATGGCCGAGTGCGGGCCGCTCATCATGCGTTTTGCCTTCACTCTTCAGGCGTTGCTGCTGTGAATCGGTGATGCGCTGCTACCTGCTTCTGCCACAGTTTCGTCGGCACCAGTTCTAACGGCTACAAGAACTGATGTGGATAAAGGACAAAACTACATCGGCATCGAGGCTTTCCCATTTTCAAGACATGGCTTTGTGGTGTCACCTGGAAATCTCGCTATAAAGCATGCACAGTTATAGACCTTCTTAATTGGGCGCGGCGAAATGGCCGAGTGCGGGCCGCTCATCATGCGTTTTGCTTTCACTCTTCAGGCGTTGCTGCTGTGAATCGGTGATGCGCTGCTACCTGCTTCTGCCTCAGTTTCGTCGGCACCAGTTCTAACGGCTACAAGAACTGATGTGGATAAAGGACAAAACTACATCGGCATCGAGGCTTTCCCATTTTCAAGACATGGCTTTGTGATGTCACCTGGAAATCTCGCTTAAAGCATGCACAGTTATAGACCTTCTTCATTGGGCGCGGCGAAATGGCCGAGTGCGGGCCGCTCATCATGCGTTTTGCTTTCACTCTTCAGGCGTTGCTGCTGTGAATCGGTGATGCGCTGCTACCTGCTTCTGCCTCAGTTTCGTCGGCACCAGTTCTAACGGCTACAAGAACTGATGTGCATAAAGGACAAAACTACATCGGCATCGAGGCTCTCCCATTTTCAAGACATGGCTTTGTGATGTCACCTGGAAATCTCGCTATAAAGCATGCACAGTTATAGACCTTCTTCATTGGGCGCGGCGAAATGGCCGAGTGCGGGCCGCTCATCATGCGTTTTGCTTTCACTCTTCAGGCGTTGCTGCTGTGAATCGGTGATGCGCTGCTACCTGCTTCTGCCTCAGTTTTGTCGGCACCAGTTCTAACGGCTACAAGAACTGATGTGGATAAAGGACAAAACTACATCGGCATCGAGGCTTTCCCATTTTCAAGACATGGCTTTGTGATGTCACCTGGAAATCTTGCTATAAAGCATGCACAGTTATAGACCTTCTTCATTGGGCGCGGCGAAATGGCCGAGTGCGGGCCGCTCATCATGCGTTTTGCTTTCACTCTTCAGGCGTTGCTGCTGTGAATCGGTGATGCGCTGCTACCTGCTTCTGCCTCAGTTTCGTCGGCACCAGTTCTAACGGCTACAAGAACTGATGAGGATAAAGGACAAAACTACATCGTCATCGAGGCTTTCCCATTTTCAAGACATGGCTTTGTGATGTCACCTAGAAATCTCGCTATAAAGCATGCACAGTTATAGACCTTCTTCATTGGGCGCGGCGAAATGGCCGAGTGCGGGCCGCTCATCATGCGTTTTGCTTTCACTCTTCAGGCGTTGCTGCTGTGAATCGGTGATGCGCTGCTACCTGCTTCTGCCTCAGTTTCGTCGGCACCAGTTCTAACGGCTACAAGAACTGATGTGGATAAAGGACAAAACTACATCGGCATCGAGGCTTTCCCATTTTCAAGACATGACTTTGTGATGTCACCTGGAAATCTCGCTATAAAGCATGCACAGTTATAGACCTTCTTCATTGGGCGCGGCGAAATGGCCGAGTGCGGGCCGCTCATCATGCGTTTTGCTTTCACTCTTCAGGCGTTGCTGCTGTGAATCGGTGATGCGCTGCTACCTGCTTCTGCCTCAGTTTCGTCGGCACCAGTTCTAACGGCTACAAGAACTGATGTGGATAAAGGACAAAACTACATCGGCATCGAGTCTTTCCCATTTTCAAGACATGGCTTTGTGATGTCACCTGGAAATCTCGCTATAAAGCATGCACAGTTATAGACCTTCTTCATTGGGCGCGGCGAAATGGCCGAGTGCGGGCCGCTCATCATGCGTTTTGCTTTCACTCTTCAGGCGTTGCTGCTGTGAATCGGTGATGCGCTGCTACCTGCTTCTGCCTCAGTTTCGTCGGCACCAGTTCTAACGGCTACAAGAACTGATGTGGATAAAGGACAAAACTACATCGGCATCGAGGCTTTCCCATTTTCAAGACATGGCTTTGTGACGTCACCTGGAAATCTCGCTATAAAGCATGCACAGTTATAGACCTTCTTAATTGGGCGCGGCGAAATGGCCGAGTGCGGGCCGCTCATCATGCGTTTTGATTTCACTCTTCAGGCGTTGCTGCTGTGAATCGGTGATGTGCTGCTACCTGCTTCTGCCTCAGTTTCGTCGGCACGATTTCTAATGGCTACAAGAACTGATGTGGATAAAGGACAAAACTACATCGGCATCGAGGCTTTCCCATTTTCAAGACATGGCTTTGTGATGTCACCTGGAAATCTCGCTATAAAGCATGCACAGTTATAGACCTTCTTCATTGGGCGCGGCGAAATGGCCGAGTGCGGGCCGCTCATCATGCGTTTTGCTTTCACTCTTCAGGCGTTGCTGCTGTGAATCGGTGATGTGCTGCTACCTGCTTCTGCCTCAGTTTCGTCGGCACGATTTCTAATGGCTACAAGAACTGATGTGGATAAAGGACAAAACTACATCGGCATCGAGGCTTTCCCATTTTCAAGACATGGCTTTGTGATGTCACCTGGAAATCTCGCTATAAAGCATGCACAGTTATAGACCTTCTTCATTGGGCGCGGCGAAATGGCCGAGTGCGGGCCGCTCATCATGCGTTTTGCTTTCACTCTTCAGGCGTTGCTGCTGTGAATCGGTGATGCGCTGCTACCTGCTTCTGCCTCAGTTTCGTCGGCACCAGTTCTAACGGCTACAAGAACTGATGTGGATAAAGGACAAAACTACATCGGCATCGAGGCTTTCCCATTTTCAAGACATGGCTTTGTGATGTCACCTGGAAATCTCGCTATAAAGCATGCACAGTTATAGACCTTCTTCATTGGGCGCGGCGAAATGGCCGAGTGCGGGCCGCTCATCATGCGTTTTGCTTTCACTCTTCAGGCGTTGCTGCTGTGAATCGGTGATGCGCTGCTACCTGCTTCTGCCTCAGTTTCGTCGGCACCAGTTCTAACGGCTACAAGAACTGATGTGGATAAAGGACAAAACTACATCGGCATCGAGGCTTTCCCATTTTCAAGACATGGCTTTGTGACGTCACCTGGAAATCTCGCTATAAAGCATGCACAGTTATAGACCTTCTTAATTGGGCGCGGCGAAATGGCCGAGTGCGGGCCGCTCATCATGCGTTTTGATTTCACTCTTCAGGCGTTGCTGCTGTGAATCGGTGATGTGCTGCTACCTGCTTCTGCCTCAGTTTCGTCGGCACGATTTCTAATGGCTACAAGAACTGATGTGGATAAAGGACAAAACTACATCGGCATCGAGGCTTTCCCATTTTCAAGACATGGCTTTGTGATGTCACCTGGAAATCTCGCTATAAAGCATGCACAGTTATAGACCTTCTTCATTGGGCGCGGCGAAATGGCCGGGTGCGGGCCGCTCATCATGCGTTTTGCTTTCACTCTTCAGGCGTTGCTGCTGTGAATCGGTGATGCGCTGCTACCTGCTTCTGCCTCAGTTTCGTCGGCACCATTTCTAATGGCTACAAGAACTGATGTGGATAAAGGACAAAACTACATCGGCATCGAGGCTTTCCCATTTTCAAGACATGGCTTTGTGATGTCACCTGGAAATCTCGCTATAAGGCATGCACAGTTATAGACCTTCTTCATTGGGCGCGGCGAAATGGCCGAGTGCGGGCCGCTCATCATGCGTTTTGCTTTCACTCTTCAGGCGTTGCTGCTGTGAATCGGTGATGCGCTGCTACCTGCTTCTGCCTCAGTTTCGTCGGCACCAGTTCTAACGGCTACAAGAACTGATGTGGATAAAGGACAAAACTACATCGGCATCGAGGCTTTCCCATTTTCAAGACATGGCTTTGTGATGTCACCTGGAAATCTCGCTATAAAGCATGCACAGTTATAGACCTTCTTCATTGGGCGCGGCGAAATGGCCGAGTGCGGGCCGCTCATCATGCGTTTTGCCTTCACTCTTCAGGCGTTGCTGCTGTGAATCGGTGATGCGCTGCTACCTGCTTCTGCCACAGTTTCGTCGGCACCAGTTCTAACGGCTACAAGAACTGATGTGGATAAAGGACAAAACTACATCGGCATCGAGGCTTTCCCATTTTCAAGACATGGCTTTGTGGTGTCACCTGGAAATCTCGCTATAAAGCATGCACAGTTATAGACCTTCTTAATTGGGCGCGGCGAAATGGCCGAGTGCGGGCCGCTCATCATGCGTTTTGCTTTCACTCTTCAGGCGTTGCTGCTGTGAATCGGTGATGCGCTGCTACCTGCTTCTGCCTCAGTTTCGTCGGCACCAGTTCTAACGGCTACAAGAACTGATGTGGATAAAGGACAAAACTACATCGGCATCGAGGCTTTCCCATTTTCAAGACATGGCTTTGTGATGTCACCTGGAAATCTCGCTTAAAGCATGCACAGTTATAGACCTTCTTCATTGGGCGCGGCGAAATGGCCGAGTGCGGGCCGCTCATCATGCGTTTTGCTTTCACTCTTCAGGCGTTGCTGCTGTGAATCGGTGATGCGCTGCTACCTGCTTCTGCCTCAGTTTCGTCGGCACCAGTTCTAACGGCTACAAGAACTGATGTGCATAAAGGACAAAACTACATCGGCATCGAGGCTCTCCCATTTTCAAGACATGGCTTTGTGATGTCACCTGGAAATCTCGCTATAAAGCATGCACAGTTATAGACCTTCTTCATTGGGCGCGGCGAAATGGCCGAGTGCGGGCCGCTCATCATGCGTTTTGCTTTCACTCTTCAGGCGTTGCTGCTGTGAATCGGTGATGCGCTGCTACCTGCTTCTGCCTCAGTTTTGTCGGCACCAGTTCTAACGGCTACAAGAACTGATGTGGATAAAGGACAAAACTACATCGGCATCGAGGCTTTCCCATTTTCAAGACATGGCTTTGTGATGTCACCTGGAAATCTTGCTATAAAGCATGCACAGTTATAGACCCCTTCTTCATTGGGCGCGGCGAAATGGCCGAGTGCGGGCCGCTCATCATGCGTTTTGCTTTCACTCTTCAGGCGTTACTGCTGTGAATCGGTGATGCGCTGCTACCTGCTTCTGCCTCAGTTTCGTCGGCACCAGTTCTAACGGCTACAAGAACTGATGTGGATAAAGGACAAAACTACATCGGCATCGAGGCTTTTCCATTTTCAAGACATGGCTTTGTGATGTCACCTGGAAATCTCGCTATAAAGCATGCACAGTTATAGACCTTCTTCATTGGGCGCGGCGAAATGGCCGAGTGCGGGCCGCTCATCATGCGTTTTGCTTTCACTCTTCAGGCGTTGCTGCTGTGAATCGGTGATGCGCTGCTACCTGCTTCTGCCTCAGTTTCGTCGGCACCAGATCTAACGGCTACAAGAACTGATGTGGATAAAGGACAAAACTACATCGGCATCGAGGCTTTCCCATTTTTAAGACATGGCTTTGTGATGTCACCTGGAAATCTCGCTATAAAGCATGCACAGTTATATACCTTCTTCATTGGGCGCGGCGAAAGGGCCGAGTGCGGGCCGCTCATCATGCGTTTTGCTTTCACTCTTCAGGCGTTGCTGCTGTGAATCGGTGATGCGCTGCTACCTGCTTCTGCCTCAGTTTCGTCGGCACCAGTTCTAACGGCTACAAGAACTGATGTGGATAAAGGACAAAACTACATCGGCATCGAGGCTTTCCCATTTTCAGGACATGGCTTTGTGATGTCACCTGGAAATCTCGCTATAAAGCATGCACAGTTATAGACCTTCTTCATTGGGCGCGGCGAAATGGCCGAGTGCGGGCCGCTCATCATGCGTTTTGCTTTCACTCTTCAGGCGTTGCTGCTGTGAATCGGTGATGCGCTGCTACCTGCTTCTGCCTCAGTTTCGTCGGCACCAGTTCTAACGGCTACAAGAACTGATGTGGATAAAGGACAAAACTACATCGGCATCGAGGCTTTCCCATTTTCAAGACATGGCTTTGTGATGTCACCTGGAAATCTCGCTATAAAGCATGCACAGTTATAGACCTTCTTCATTGGGCGCGGCGAAATGGCCGAGAGCGGGCCGCTCATCATGCGTTTTGCTTTCACTCTTCAGGCGTTGCTGCTGTGAATCGGTGATGCGCTGCTACCTGCTTCTGCCTCAGTTTCGTCGGCACCAGTTCTAACGGCTACAAGAACTGATGAGGATAAAGGACAAAACTACATCGGCATCGAGGCTTTCCCATTTTTAAGACATGGCTTTGTGATGTCACCTGGAAATCTCGCTATAAAGCATGCACAGTTATAGACCTTCTTCATTGGGCGCGGCGAAATGGCCGAGTGCGGGCCGCTCATCATGCGTTTTGCTTTCACTCTTCAGGCGTTGCTGCTGTGAATCGGTGATGCGCTGCTACCTGTTTCTGCCTCAGTTTCGTCGGCACCAGTTCTAACGGCTACAAGAACTGATGTGGATGAAGGACAAAACTACATCGGCTTCGAGGCTTTCCCATTTTCAAGACATGGCTTTGTGATGTCACCTGGAAATCTCGCTATAAAGCATGCACAGTTATAGACCTTCTTCATTGGGCGCTGCGAAATGGCCGAGTGCGGGCCGCTCATCATGCGTTTTGCTTTCACTCTTCAGGCATTGCTGCTGTGAATCGGTGATGCGCTGCTACCTGCTTCTGCCTCAGTTTCGTCGGCACCAGTTCTAACGGCTACAAGAACTGATGTGGATAAAGGACAAAACTACATCGGCATCGAGGCTTTCCCATTTTCAAGACATGGCTTTGTGATGTCACCTGGAAATCTCGCTATAAAGCATGCACAGTTATAGACCTTCTTCATTGGGCGCGGCGAAATGGCCGAGTGCGGGCCGCTCATCATGCGTTTTGCTTTCACTCTTCAGGCGTTGCTGCTGTGAATCGGTGATGCGCTGCTACCTGCTTCTGCCTCAGTTTTGTCGGCACCAGTTCTAACGGCTACAAGAACTGATGTGGATAAAGGACAAAACTACATCGGCATCGAGGCTTTCCCATTTTCAAGACATGGCTTTGTGATGTCACCTGGAAATCTCGCTATAAAGCATGCACAGTTATAGACCTTCTTCATTGGGCGCGGCGAAATGGCCGAGTGCGGGCCGCTCATCATGCGTTTTGCTTTCACTCTTCAGGCGTTGCTGCTGTGAATCGGTGATGCGCTGCTACCTGCTTCTGCCTCAGTTTCGTCGGCACCAGTTCTAACGGCTACAAGAACTGATGTGGATAAAGGACAAAACTACATCGTCATCGAGGCTTTCCCATTTTCAAGACATGGCTTTGAGATGTCACCTGGAAATCTCGCTATAAAGCATGCACAGTTATAGACCTTCTTCATTGGGCGCGGCGAAATGGCCGAGTGCGGGCCGCTCATCATGCGTTTTGCTTTCACTCTTCAGGCGTTGCTGCTGTGAATCGGTGATGCGCTGCTACCTGCTTCTGCCTCAGTTTCGTCGGCACCAGTTCTAACGGCTACAAGAACTGATGTGGATAAAGGACAAAACTACATCGGCATCGAGGCTTTCCCATTTTCAAGACATGGCTTTGTGATGTCACCTGGAAATCTCGCTATAAAGCATGCACAGTTATAGACCTTCTTCATTGGGCGCGGCGAAATGGCCGAGTGCGGGCCGCTCATCATGCGTTTTGCTTTCACTCTTCAGGCGTTGCTGCTGTGAATCGGTGATGCGCTGCTACCTGCTTCTGCCTCAGTTTCGTCGGCACCAGATCTAACGGCTACAAGAACTGATGTGGATAAAGGACAAAACTACATCGGCATCGAGGCTTTCCCATTTTTAAGACATGGCTTTGTGATGTCACCTGGAAATCTCGCTATAAAGCATGCACAGTTATATACCTTCTTCATTGGGCGCGGCGAAAGAGCCGAGTGCGGGCCGCTCATCATGCGTTTTGCTTTCACTCTTCAGGCGTTGCTGCTGTGAATCGGTGATGCGCTGCTACCTGCTTCTGCCTCAGTTTCGTCGGCACCAGTTCTAACGGCTACAAGAACTGATGTGGATAAAGGACAAAACTACATCGGCATCGAGGCTTTCCCATTTTCAGGACATGGCTTTGTGATGTCACCTGGAAATCTCGCTATAAAGCATGCACAGTTATAGACCTTCTTCATTGGGCGCGGCGAAATGGCCGAGTGCGGGCCGCTCATCATGCGTTTTGCTTTCACTCTTCAGGCGTTGCTGCTGTGAATCGGTGATGCGCTGCTACCTGCTTCTGCCTCAGTTTCGTCGGCACCAGTTCTAACGGCTACAAGAACTGATGTGGATAAAGGACAAAACTACATCGGCATCGAGGCTTTCCCATTTTCAAGACATGGCTTTGTGATGTCACCTGGAAATCTCGCTATAAAGCATGCACAGTTATAGACCTTCTTCATTGGGCGCGGCGAAATGGCCGAGTGCGGGCCGCTCATCATGCGTTTTGCTTTCACTCTTCAGGCGTTGCTGCTGTGAATCGGTGATGCGCTGCTACCTGCTTCTGCCTCAGTTTCGTCGGCACCATTTCTAACGGCTACAAGAACTGATGTGGATAAAGGACAAAACTACATCGGCATCGAGGCTTTCCCATTTTCAAGACATGGCTTTGTGATGTTACCTGGAAATCTCGCTATAAGGCATGCACAGTTATAGACCTTCTTCATTGGGCGCGGCGAAATGGCCGAGTGCGGTCCGCTCATCATGCGTTTTGCTTTCACTCTTCAGGCGTTGCTGCTGTGAATCGGTGATGCGCTGCTACCTGCTTCTGCCTCAGTTTCGTCGGCACCAGTTCTAACGGCTACAAGAACTGATGTGGATAAAGGACAAAACTACATCGGCATCGAGGCTTTCCCATTTTCAAGACATGGCTTTGTGATGTCACCTGGAAATCTCGCTATAAAGCATGCACAGTTATAGACCTTCTTCATTGGGCGCGGCGAAATGGCCGAGTGCGGGCCGCTCATCATGCGTTTTGATTTCACTCTTCAGGCGTTGCAGCTGTGAATCGGTGATGCGCTGCTACCTGCTTCTGCCTCAGTTTCGTCGGCACCAGTTCTAACGGCTACAAGAACTGATGTGGATAAAGGACAAAACTACATCGGCATCGAGGCTTTCCCATTTTCAAGACATGGGTTTGTGATGTCACCTGGAAATCTCGCTATAAAGCATGCACAGTTATAGACCTTCTTGATTGGGCGCGGCGAAATGGCCGAGTGCGGGCCGCTCATCATGCGTTTTGCCTTCACTCTTCAGGCGTTGCTGCTGTGAATCGGTGATGCGCTGCTACCTGCTTCTGCCTCAGTTTCGTCGGCACCAGTTCTAACGGCTACAAGAACTGATGTGGATAAAGGACAAAACTACATCGGCATCGAGGCTTTCCCATTTTCAAGACATGGCTTTGTGATGTCACCTGGAAATCTCGCTATAAAGCATGCACAGTTATAGACCTTTTTCATTGGGCGCGGCGAAATGGCCGAGTGCGGGCCGCTCATCATGCGTTTTGCTTTCACTCTTCAGGCGTTGCTGCTGTGAATCGGTGATGCGCTGCTACCTGCTTCTGCCTCAGTTTCGTCGGCACCAGTTCTAACGGCTACAAGAACTGATGAGGATAAAGGACAAAACTACATCGTCATCGAGGCTTTCCCATTTTCAAGACATGGCTTTGTGATGTCACCTGGAAATCTCGCTATAAAGCATGCACAGTTATAGACCTTCTTCATTGGGCGCGGCGAAATGGCCGAGTGCGGGCCGCTCATCATGCGTTTTGCTTTCACTCTTCAGGCGTTGCTGCTGTGAATCGGTGATGCGCTGCTACCTGCTTCTGCCTCAGTTTCGTCGGCACCAGTTCTAACGGCTACAAGAACTGATGTGGATAAAGGACAAAACTACATCGTCATCGAGGCTTTCCCATTTTCAAGACATGGCTTTGAGATGTCACCTGGAAATCTCGCTATAAAGCATGCACAGTTATAGACCTTCTTCATTGGGCGCGGCGAAATGGCCGAGTGCGGGCCGCTCATCATGCGTTTTGCTTTCACTCTTCAGGCGTTGCTGCTGTGAATCGGTGATGCGCTGCTACCTGCTTCTGCCTCAGTTTCGTCGGCACCAGTTCTAACGGCTACAAGAACTGATGTGGATAAAGGACAAAACTACATCGGCATCGAGGCTTTCCCATTTTCAAGACGGCTTTGTGATGTCACCTGGAAATCTCGCTATAAAGCATGCACAGTTATAGACCTTCTTCATTGGGCGCGGCGAAATGGCCGAGTGCGGGCCGCTCATCATGCGTTTTGCTTTCACTCTTCAGGCGTTGCTGCTGTGAATCGGTGATGCGCTGCTACCTGCTTCTGCCTCAGCTTCGTCGGCACCAGTTCTAACGGCTACAAGAACTGATGTGGATAAAGGACAAAACTACATCGGCATCGAGGCTTTCCCATTTTCAAGACATGGCTTTGTGATGTCACCTGGAAATCTCGCTATAAAGCATGCACAGTTATAGACCTTCTTCATTGGGCGCGGCGAAATGGCCGAGTGCGGGCCGCTCATCATGCGTTTTGCTTTCACTCTTCAGGCGTTGCTGCTGTGAATCGGTGATGCGCTGCTACCTGCTTCTGCCTCAGTTTCGTCGGCACCAGATCTAACGGCTACAAGAACTGATGTGGATAAAGGACAAAACTACATCGGCATCGAGGCTTTCCCATTTTCAAGACATGGCTTTGTGATGTCACCTGGAAATCTCGCTATAAAGCATGCACAGTTATAGACCTTCTTCATTGGGCGCGGCGAAATGGCCGAGTGCGAGCCGCTCATCATGCGTTTTGCTTTCACTCTTCAGGCGTTGCTGCTGTGAATCGGTGATGCGCTGCTACCTGCTTCTGCCTCAGTTTCGTCGGCACCAGTTCTAACGGCTACAAGAACTGATGTGGATAAAGGACAAAACTACATCGGCATCGAGGCTTTCCCATTTTCAAGACATGGCTTTGTGATGTCACCTGGAAATCTCGCTATAAAGCATGCACAGTTATAGACCTTCTTCATTGGGCGCGGCGAAATGGCCGAGTGCGGGCCGCTCATCATGCGTTTTGCTTTCACTCTTCAGGCGTTGCTGCTGTGAATCGGTGATGTGCTGCTACCTGCTTCTGCCTCAGCTTCGTCGGCACCAGTTCTAACGGCTACAAGAACTGATGTGGATAAAGGACAAAACTACATCGGCATCGAGGCTTTCCCATTTTCAAGACATGGCTTTGTGATGTCACCTGGAAATCTCGCTATAAAGCATGCACAGTTATAGACCTTCTTCATTGGGCGCGGCGAAATGGCCGAGTGCGGGCCGCTCATCATGCGTTTTGCCTTCACTCTTCAGGCGTTGCTGCTGTGAATCGGTGATGCGCTGCTACCTGCTTCTGCCTCAGTTTCGTCGGCACCAGTTCTAACGGCTACAAGAACTGATGTGGATAAAGGACAAAACTACATCGGCATCGAGGCTTTCCCATTTTCAAGACATGGCTTTGTGATGTCACCTGGAAATCTCGCTATAAAGCATGCACAGTTATAGACCTTTTTCATTGGGCGCGGCGAAATGGCCGAGTGCGGGCCGCTCATCATGCGTTTTGCTTTCACTCTTCAGGCGTTGCTGCTGTGAATTGGTGATGCGCTGCTACCTGCTTCTGCCTCAGTTTCGTCGGCACCAGTTCTAACGGCTACAAGAACTGATGAGGATAAAGGACAAAACTACATCGTCATCGAGGCTTTCCCATTTTCAAGACATGGCTTTGTGATGTCACCTGGAAATCTCGCTATAAAGCATGCACAGTTATAGACCTTCTTCATTGGGCGCGGCGAAATGGCCGAGTGCGGGCCGCTCATCATGCGTTTTGCTTTCACTCTTCAGGCGTTGCTGCTGTGAATCGGTGATGCGCTGCTACCTGCTTCTGCCTCAGTTTCGTCGGCACCAGTTCTAACGGCTACAAGAACTGATGTGGATAAAGGACAAAACTACATCGTCATCGAGGCTTTCCCATTTTCAAGACATGGCTTTGAGATGTCACCTGGAAATCTCGCTATAAAGCATGCACAGTTATAGACCTTCTTCATTGGGCGCGGCGAAAAGGCCGAGTGCGGGCCGCTCATCATGCGTTTTGCTTTCACTCTTCAGGCGTTGCTGCTGTGAATCGGTGATGCGCTGCTACCTGCTTCTGCCTCAGTTTCGTCGGCACCAGTTCTAACGGCTACAAGAACTGATGTGGATAAAGGACAAAACTACATCGGCATCGAGGCTTTCCCATTTTCAAGACGGCTTTGTGATGTCACCTGGAACTCTCGCTATAAAGCATGCACAGTTATAGACCTTCTTCATTGGGCGCGGCGAAATGGCCGAGTGCGGGCCGCTCATCATGCGTTTTGCTTTCACTCTTCAGGCGTTGCTGCTGTGAATCGGTGATGCGCTGCTACCTGCTTCTGCCTCAGCTTCGTCGGCACCAGTTCTAACGGCTACAAGAACTGATGTGGATAAAGGACAAAACTACATCGGCATCGAGGCTTTCCCATTTTCAAGACATGGCTTTGTGATGTCACCTGGAAATCTCGCTATAAAGCATGCACAGTTATAGACCTTCTTCATTGGGCGCGGCGAAATGGCCGAGTGCGGGCCGCTCATCATGCGTTTTGCTTTCACTCTTCAGGCGTTGCTGCTGTGAATCGGTGATGCGCTGCTACCTGCTTCTGCCTCAGTTTCGTCGGCACCAGATCTAACGGCTACAAGAACTGATGTGGATAAAGGACAAAACTACATCGGCATCGAGGCTTTCCCATTTTCAAGACATGGCTTTGTGATGTCACCTGGAAATCTCGCTATAAAGCATGCACAGTTATAGACCTTCTTCATTGGGCGCGGCGAAATGGCCGAGTGCGAGCCGCTCATCATGCGTTTTGCTTTCACTCTTCAGGCGTTGCTGCTGTGAATCGGTGATGCGCTGCTACCTGCTTCTGCCTCAGTTTCGTCGGCACCAGTTCTAACGGCTACAAGAACTGATGTGGATAAAGGACAAAACTACATCGGCATCGAGGCTTTCCCATTTTCAAGACATGGCTTTGTGATGTCACCTGGAAATCTCGCTATAAAGCATGCACAGTTATAGACCTTCTTCATTGGGCGCGGCGAAATGGCCGAGTGCGGGCCGCTCATCATGCGTTTTGCTTTCACTCTTCAGGCGTTGCTGCTGTGAATCGGTGATGCGCTGCTACCTGCTTCTGCCTCAGCTTCGTCGGCACCAGTTCTAACGGCTACAAGAACTGATGTGGATAAAGGACAAAACTACATCGGCATCGAGGCTTTCCCATTTTCAAGACATGGCTTTGTGATGTCACCTGGAAATCTCGCTATAAAGCATGTACAGTCATAGACCTACTTCATTGGGCGCGGCGAAATGGCCGAGTGCGGGCCGCTCATCATGCGTTTTGCTTTCACTCTTCAGGCGTTGCTGCTGTGAATCGGTGATGCGCTGCTAGCTGCTTCTGCCTCAGTTTCGTCGGCACCAGTTCTAACGGCTACAAGAACTGATGTGGATAAAGGACAAAACTACATCGGCATCGAGGCTTTCCCATTTTCAAGACATGGCTTTGTGATGTCACCTGGAAATCTCGCTATAAAGCATGCACAGTTATATACCTCTTCATTGGGCGCGGCGAAAGGGCCGAGTGCGGGCCGCTCATCATGCGTTTTGCTTTCACTCTTCAGGCGTTGCTGCTGTGAATCGGTGATACGCTGCTACCTGCTTCTGCCTCAGTTTCGTCGGCACCAGTTCTAACGGCTACAAGAACTGATGTGGATAAAGGACAAAACTAGATCGGCATCGAGGCTTTCCCATTTTCAAGACATGGCTTTGTGATGTCATCTGGAAATCTCGCTATAAAGCATGCACAGTTATAGACCTTCTTCAATGGGCGCGGCGAAATGGCCGATTGCGGGCCGCTCATCATGCGTTTTGCTTTCACTCTTCAGGCGTTGCTGCTGTGAATCGGTGATGCGCTGCTACCTGCTTCTGCCTCAGTTTCGTCGGCACCAGTTCTAACGGCTACAAGAACTGATGTGGATAAAGGACAAAACTACATCGGCATCGAGGCTTTCCCATTTTCAAGACATGGCTTTGTGATGTCACCTGGAAATCTCGCTATAAAGCATGCACAGTTATAGACCTTCTTCATTGGGCGCGGCGAAATGGCCGAGTGCGGGCCGCTCATCATGCGTTTTGCTTTCACTCTTCAGGCGTTGCTGCTGTGAATCGGTGATGCGCTGCTACCTGCTTCTGCCTCAGTTTCGTCGGCACCAGTTTTAACGGCTACAAGAACTGATGTGGGTAAAGGACAAAACTACATCGGCATCGAGGCTTTCCCATTTTCAAGACATGGCTTTGTGATGTCACCTGGAAATCTCGCTATAAAGCATGCACAGTTATAGACCTTCTTCATTGGGCGCGGCGAAATGGCCGAGTGCGGGCCGCTCATCATGCGTTTTGCTTTCACTCTTCAGGCGTTGCTGCTGTGAATCGGTGATGCGCTGCTACCTGCTTCTGCCTCAGTTTCGTCGGCACCAGTTCTAACGGCTACAAGAACTGATGAGGATAAAGGACAAAACTACATCGGCATCGAGGCTTTCCCATTTTCAAGACATGGCTTTGTGATGTCACCTGGAAATCTCGCTATAAAGCATGCACAGTTATAGACCTTCTTCATGGGGCGCGGCGAAATGGCCGAGTGCGGGCCGCTCATCATGCGTTTTGGTTTCACTCTTCAGGCGTTGCTGCTGTGAATCGGTGATGCGCTGCTACCTGTTTCTGCCTCAGTTTCGTCGGCACCAGTTCTAACGGCTACAAGAACTGATGTGGATGAAGGACAAAACTACATCGGCATCGAGGCTTTCCCATTTTCAAGACATGGCTTTGTGATGTCACCTGGAAATCTCGCTATAAAGCATGCACAGTTATAGACCTTCTTCATTGGGCGCGGCGAAATGGCCGAGTGCGGGCCGCTCATCATGCGTTTTGCTTTCACTCTTCAGGCGTTGCTGCTGTGAATCGGTGATGCGCTGCTACCTGCTTCTGCCTCAGTTTCGTCGGCACCAGTTCTAACGGCTACAAGAACTGATGAGGATAAAGGACAAAACTACATCGTCATCGAGGCTTTCCCATTTTCAAGACATGGCTTTGTGATGTCACCTGGAAATCTCGCTATAAAGCATGCACAGTTATAGACCTTCTTCATTGGGCGCGGCGAAATGGCCGAGTGCGGGCCGCTCATCATGCGTTTTGCTTTCACTCTTCAGGCGTTGCTGCTGTGAATCGGTGATGCGCTGCTACCTGCTTCTGCCTCAGTTTCGTCGGCACCAGTTCTAACGGCTACAAGAACTGATGTGGATAAAGGACAATACTACATCGTCATCGAGGCTTTCCCATTTTCAAGACATGGCTTTGAGATGTCACCTGGAAATCTCGCTATAAAGCATGCACAGTTATAGACCTTCTTCATTGGGCGCGGCGAAATGGCCGAGTGCGGGCCGCTCGTCATGCGTTTTGCTTTCACTCTTCAGGCGTTGCTGCTGTGAATCGGTGATGCGCTGCTACCTGCTTCTGCCTCAGTTTCGTCGGCACCAGTTCTAACGGCTACAAGAGCTGATGTGGATAAAGGACAAAACTACATCGGCATCGAGGCTTTCCCATTTTCAAGACATGGCTTTGTGATGTCACCTGGAAATCTCGCTATAAAGCATGCACAGTTATAGACCTTCTTCATTGGGCGCGGCGAAATGGCCGAGTGCGGGCCGCTCATCATGCGTTTTGCTTTCACTCGTCAGGGGTTGCTGCTGTGAATCGGTGATGCGCTGCTACCTGCTTCTGCCTCAGTTTCGTCGGCACCAGTTCTAACGGCTACAAGAACTGATGTGGATAAAGGACAAAACTACATCGGCATCGAGGCTTCCCCATTTTCAAGACATGGCTTTGTGATGTCACCTGGAAATCTCGCTATAAAGCATGCACAGTTATAGACCTTCTTCATTGGGCGCGGCGAAATGGCCGAGTGCGGGCCGCTCATCATGCGTTTTGCTTTCACTCTTCAGGCGTTGCTGCTGTGAATCGGTGATGCGCTGCTACCTGCTTCTGCCTCAGCTTCGTCGGCACCAGTTCTAACGGCTACAAGAACTGATGTGGATAAAGGACAAAACTACATCGGCATCGAGGCTTTCCCATTTTCAAGACATGGCTTTGTGATGTCACCTGGAAATCTCGCTATAAAGCATGCACAGTTATAGACCTTCTTCATTGGGCGCGGCGAAATGGCCGAGTGCGGGCCGCTCATCATGCGTTTTGCTTTCACTCTTCAGGCGTTGCTGCTGTGAAACGGTGATGCGCTGCTACCTGCTTCTGCCTCAGTTTCGTCGGCACCAGTTCTAACGGCTACAAGAACTGATGTGGATAAAGGACAAAACTACATCGGCATCGAGGCTTTCCCATTTTCAAGACATGGCTTTGTGATGTCACCTGGAAATCTCGCTATAAAGCATGCACAGTTATAGACCTTCTTCATTGGGCGCGGCGAAATGGCCGAGTGCGAGCCGCTCATCATGCGTTTTGCTTTCACTCTTCAGGCGTTGCTGCTGTGAATCGGTGATGCGCTGCTACCTGCTTCTGCCTCAGTTTCGTCGGCACCAGTTCTAACGGCTACAAGAACTGATGTGGATAAAGGACAAAACTACATCGGCATCGAGGCTTTCCCATTTTCAAGACATGGCTTTGTGATGTCACCTGGAAATCTCGCTATAAAGCATGCACAGTTATAGACCTTCTTCATTGGGCGCGGCGAAATGGCCGAGTGCGGGCCGCTCATCATGCGTTTTGCTTTCACTCTTCAGGCGTTGCTGCTGTGAATCGGTGATGCGCTGCTACCTGCTTCTGCCTCAGCTTCGTCGGCACCAGTTCTAACGGCTACAAGAACTGATGTGGATAAAGGACAAAACTACATCGGCATCGAGGCTTTCCCATTTTCAAGACATGGCTTTGTGATGTCACCTGGAAATCTCGCTATAAAGCATGCACAGTTATATACCTTCTTCATTGGGCGCGGCGAAAGGGCCGAGTGCGGGCCGCTCATCATGCGTTTTGCTTTCACTCTTCAGGCGTTGCTGCTGTGAATCAGTGATGCGCTGCTACCTGCTTCTGCCTCAGTTTCGTCGGCACCAGTTCTAACGGCTACAAGAACTGATGTGGATAAAGGACAAAACTACATCGGCATCGAGGCTTTCCCATTTTCAGGCCATGGCTTTGTGATGTCACCTGGAAATCTCGCTATAAAGCATGCACAGTTATAGACCTTCTTCATTGGGCGCGGCGAAATGGCCGAGTGCGGGCCGCTCATCATGCGTTTTGCTTTCACTCTTCAGGCGTTGCTGCTGTGAATCGGTGATGCGCTGCTACCTGCTTCTGCCTCAGTTTCGTCGGCACCAGTTCTAACGGCTACAAGAACTGATGTGGATAAAGGACAAAACTACATCGGCATCGAGGCTTTCCCATTTTCAAGACATGGCTTTGTGATGTCACCTGGAAATCTCGCTATAAAGCATGCACAGTTATAGACCTTCTTCATTGGGCGCGGCGAAATGGCCGAGTGCGGGCCGCTCATCATGCGTTTTGCTTTCACTCTTCAGGCGTTGCTGCTGTGAATCGGTGATGCGCTGCTACCTGCTTCTGCCTCAGTTTCGTCGGCACCATTTCTAACGGCTACAAGAACTGATGTGGATAAAGGACAAAACTACATCGGCATCGAGGCTTTCCCATTTTCAAGACATGGCTTTGTGATGTTACCTGGAAATCTCGCTATAAGGCATGCACAGTTATAGACCTTCTTCATTGGGCGCGGCGAAATGGCCGAGTGCGGTCCGCTCATCATGCGTTTTGCTTTCACTCTTCAGGCGTTGCTGCTGTGAATCGGTGATGCGCTGCTACCTGCTTCTGCCTCAGTTTCGTCGGCACCAGTTCTAACGGCTACAAGAACTGATGTGGATAAAGGACAAAACTACATCGGCATCGAGGCTTTCCCATTTTCAAGACATGGCTTTGTGATGTCACCTGGAAATCTCGCTATAAAGCATGCACAGTTATAGACCTTCTTCATTGGGCGCGGCGATATGGCCGAGTGCGAGCCGCTCATCATGCGTTTTGCTTTCACTCTTCAGGCGTTGCTGCTGTGAATCGGTGATGCGCTGCTACCTGCTTCTGCCTCAGTTTCGTCGGCACCAGTTCTAACGGCTACAAGAACTGATGTGGATAAAGGACAAAACTACATCGGCATCGAGGCTTTCCCATTTTCAAGACATGGCTTTGTGATGTCACCTGGAAATCTCGCTATAAAGCATGCACAGTTATAGACCTTCTTCATTGGGCGCGGCGAAATGGCCGAGTGCGGGCCGCTCATCATGCGTTTTGCTTTCACTCTTCAGGCGTTGCTGCTGTGAATCGGTGATGCGCTGCTACCTGCTTCTGCCTCAGCTTCGTCGGCACCAGTTCTAACGGCTACAAGAACTGATGTGGATAAAGGACAAAACTACATCGGCATCGAGGCTTTCCCATTTTCAAGACATGGCTTTGTGATGTCACCTGGAAATCTCGCTATAAAGCATGCACAGTTATAGACCTTCTTCATTGGGCGCGGCGAAATGGCCGAGTGCGGGCCGCTCATCATGCGTTTTGCTTTCACTCTTCAGGCGTTGCTGCTGTGAAACGGTGATGCGCTGCTACCTGCTTCTGCCTCAGTTTCGTCGGCACCAGTTCTAACGGCTACAAGAACTGATGTGGATAAAGGACAAAACTACATCGGCATCGAGGCTTTCCCATTTTCAAGACATGGCTTTGTGATGTCACCTGGAAATCTCGCTATAAAGCATGCACAGTTATAGACCTTCTTCATTGGGCGCGGCGAAATGGCCGAGTGCGGGCCGCTCATCATGCGTTTTGCTTTCACTCTTCAGGCGTTGCTGCTGTGAATCGGTGATGCGCTGCTACCTGCTTCTGCCTCAGTTTCGTCGGCACCAGATCTAACGGCTACAAGAACTGATGTGGATAAAGGACAAAACTACATCGGCATCGAGGCTTTCCCATTTTTAAGACATGGCTTTGTGATGTCACCTGGAAATCTCGCTATAAAGCATGCACAGTTATATACCTTCTTCATTGGGCGCGGCGAAAGGGCCGAGTGCGGGCCGCTCATCATGCGTTTTGCTTTCACTCTTCAGGCGTTGCTGCTGTGAATCGGTGATGCGCTGCTACCTGCTTCTGCCTCAGTTTCGTCGGCACCAGTTCTAACGGCTACAAGAACTGATGTGGATAAAGGACAAAACTACATCGGCATCGAGGCTTTCCCATTTTCAGGACATGGCTTTGTGATGTCACCTGGAAATCTCGCTATAAAGCATGCACAGTTATAGACCTTCTTCATGGGCGCGGCGAAATGGCCGAGTGCGGGCCGCTCATCATGCGTTTTGCTTTCACTCTTCAGGCGTTGCTGCTGTGAATCGGTGATGCGCTGCTACCTGCTTCTGCCTCAGTTTCGTCGGCACCAGTTCTAACGGCTACAAGAACTGATGTGGATAAAGGACAAAACTACATCGGCATCGAGGCTTTCCCATTTTCAAGACATGGCTTTGTGATGTCACCTGGAAATCTCGCTATAAAGCATGCACAGTTATAGACCTTCTTCATTGGGCGCGGCGAAATGGCCGAGTGCGGGCCGCTCATCATGCGTTTTGCTTTCACTCTTCAGGCGTTGCTGCTGTGAATCGGTGATGCGCTGCTACCTGCTTCTGCCTCAGCTTCGTCGGCACCAGTTCTAACGGCTACAAGAACTGATGTGGATAAAGGACAAAACTACATCGGCATCGAGGCTTTCCCATTTTCAAGACATGGCTTTGTGATGTCACCTGGAAATCTCGCTATAAAGCATGCACAGTTATAGACCTTCTTCATTGGGCGCGGCGAAATGGCCGAGTGCGGGCCGCTCATCATGCGTTTTGCTTTCACTCTTCAGGCGTTGCTGCTGTGAAACGGTGATGCGCTGCTACCTGCTTCTGCGTCAGTTTCGTCGGCACCAGTTCTAACGGCTACAAGAACTGATGTGCATAAAGGACAAAACTACATCGGCATCGAGGCTTTCCCATTTTCAAGACATGGCTTTGTGATGTCACCTGGAAATCTCGCTATAAAGCATGCACAGTTATAGACCTTCTTCATTGGGCGCGGCGAAATGGCCGAGTGCGAGCCGCTCATCATGCGTTTTGCTTTCACTCTTCAGGCGTTGCTGCTGTGAATCGGTGATGCGCTGCTACCTGCTTCTGCCTCAGTTTCGTCGGCACCAGTTCTAACGGCTACAAGAACTGATGTGGATAAAGGACAAAACTACATCGGCATCGAGGCTTTCCCATTTTCAAGACATGGCTTTGTGATGTCACCTGGAAATCTCGCTATAAAGCATGCACAGTTATAGACCTTCTTCATTGGGCGCGGCGAAATGGCCGAGTGCGGGCCGCTCATCATGCGTTTTGCTTTCACTCTTCAGGCGTTGCTGCTGTGAATCGGTGATGCGCTGCTACCTGCTTCTGCCTCAGCTTCGTCGGCACCAGTTCTAACGGCTACAAGAACTGATGTGGATAAAGGACAAAACTACATCGGCATCGAGGCTTTCCCATTTTCAAGACATGGCTTTGTGATGTCACCTGGAAATCTCGCTATAAAGCATGCACAGTTATATACCTTCTTCATTGGGCGCGGCGAAAGGGCCGAGTGCGGGCCGCTCATCATGCGTTTTGCTTTCACTCTTCAGGCGTTGCTGCTGTGAATCAGTGATGCGCTGCTACCTGCTTCTGCCTCAGTTTCGTCGGCACCAGTTCTAACGGCTACAAGAACTGATGTGGATAAAGGACAAAACTACATCGGCATCGAGGCTTTCCCATTTTCAGGCCATGGCTTTGTGATGTCACCTGGAAATCTCGCTATAAAGCATGCACAGTTATAGACCTTCTTCATTGGGCGCGGCGAAATGGCCGAGTGCGGGCCGCTCATCATGCGTTTTGCTTTCACTCTTCAGGCGTTGCTGCTGTGAATCGGTGATGCGCTGCTACCTGCTTCTGCCTCAGTTTCGTCGGCACCAGTTCTAACGGCTACAAGAACTGATGTGGATAAAGGACAAAACTACATCGGCATCGAGGCTTTCCCATTTTCAAGACATGGCTTTGTGATGTCACCTGGAAATCTCGCTATAAAGCATGCACAGTTATAGACCTTCTTCATTGGGCGCGGCGAAATGGCCGAGTGCGGGCCGCTCATCATGCGTTTTGCTTTCACTCTTCAGGCGTTGCTGCTGTGAATCGGTGATGCGCTGCTACCTGCTTCTGCCTCAGTTTCGTCGGCACCATTTCTAACGGCTACAAGAACTGATGTGGATAAAGGACAAAACTACATCGGCATCGAGGCTTTCCCATTTTCAAGACATGGCTTTGTGATGTTACCTGGAAATCTCGCTATAAGGCATGCACAGTTATAGACCTTCTTCATTGGGCGCGGCGAAATGGCCGAGTGCGGTCCGCTCATCATGCGTTTTGCTTTCACTCTTCAGGCGTTGCTGCTGTGAATCGGTGATGCGCTGCTACCTGCTTCTGCCTCAGTTTCGTCGGCACCAGTTCTAACGGCTACAAGAACTGATGTGGATAAAGGACAAAACTACATCGGCATCGAGGCTTTCCCATTTTCAGGACATGGCTTTGTGATGTCACCTGGAAATCTCGCTATAAAGCATGCACAGTTATAGACCTTCTTCATTGGGCGCGGCGAAATGGCCGAGTGCGGGCCGCTCATCATGCGTTTTGCTTTCACTCTTCAGGCTTTGCTGCTGTGAATCGGTGATGCGCTGCTACCTGCTTCTGCCTCAGTTTCGTCGGCACCAGTTCTAACGGCTACAAGAACTGATGTGGATAAAGGACAAAACTACATCGGCATCGAGGCTTTCCCATTTTCAAGACATGGCTTTGTGATGTCACCTGGAAATCTCGCTATAAAGCATGCACAGTTATAGACCTTCTTCATTGGGCGCGGCGAAATGGCCGAGTGCGGGCCGCTCATCATGCGTTTTGCTTTCACTCTTCAGGCGTTGCTGCTGTGAAACTGTGATGCGCTGCTACCTGCTTCTGCCTCAGTTTCGTCGGCACCAGTTCTAACGGCTACAAGAACTGATGTGGATAAAGGACAAAACTACATCGGCATCGAGGCTTTCCCATTTTCAAGACATGGCTTTGTGATGTCACCTGGAAATCTCGCTATAAAGCATGCACAGTTATAGACCTTCTTCATTGGGCGCGGCGAAATGGCCGAGTGCGGGCCGCTCATCATGCGTTTTGCTTTCACTCTTCAGGCGTTGCTGCTGTGAATCGGTGATGCGCTGCTACCTGCTTCTGCCTCAGTTTCGTCGGCACCAGATCTAACGGCTACAAGAACTGATGTGGATAAAGGACAAAACTACATCGGCATCGAGGCTTTCCCATTTTCAAGACATGGCTTTGTGATGTCACCTGGAAATCTCGCTATAAAGCATGCACAGTTATAGACCTTCTTCATTGGGCGCGGCGATATGGCCGAGTGCGAGCCGCTCATCATGCGTTTTGCTTTCACTCTTCAGGCGTTGCTGCTGTGAATCGGTGATGCGCTGCTACCTGCTTCTGCCTCAGTTTCGTCGGCACCAGTTCTAACGGCTACAAGAACTGATGAGGATAAAGGACAAAACTACATCGTCATCGAGGCTTTCCCATTTTCAAGACATGGCTTTGTGATGTCACCTGGAAATCTCGCTATAAAGCATGCACAGTTATAGACCTTCTTCATTGGGCGCGGCGAAATGGCCGAGTGCGGGCCGCTCATCATGCGTTTTGCTTTCACTCTTCAGGCGTTGCTGCTGTGAATCGGTGATGCGCTGCTACCTGCTTCTGCCTCAGTTTCGTCGGCACCAGTTCTAACGGCTACAAGAACTGATGTGGATAAAGGACAATACTACATCGTCATCGAGGCTTTCCCATTTTCAAGACATGGCTTTGAGATGTCACCTGGAAATCTCGCTATAAAGCATGCACAGTTATAGACCTTCTTCATTGGGCGCGGCGAAATGGCCGAGTGCGGGCCGCTCGTCATGCGTTTTGCTTTCACTCTTCAGGCGTTGCTGCTGTGAATCGGTGATGCGCTGCTACCTGCTTCTGCCTCAGTTTCGTCGGCACCAGTTCTAACGGCTACAAGAGCTGATGTGGATAAAGGACAAAACTACATCGGCATCGAGGCTTTCCCATTTTCAAGACATGGCTTTGTGATGTCACCTGGAAATCTCGCTATAAAGCATGCACAGTTATAGACCTTCTTCATTGGGCGCGGCGAAATGGCCGAGTGCGGGCCGCTCATCATGCGTTTTGCTTTCACTCGTCAGGGGTTGCTGCTGTGAATCGGTGATGCGCTGCTACCTGCTTCTGCCTCAGTTTCGTCGGCACCAGTTCTAACGGCTACAAGAACTGATGTGGATAAAGGACAAAACTACATCGGCATCGAGGCTTCCCCATTTTCAAGACATGGCTTTGTGATGTCACCTGGAAATCTCGCTATAAAGCATGCACAGTTATAGACCTTCTTCATTGGGCGCGGCGAAATGGCCGAGTGCGGGCCGCTCATCATGCGTTTTGCTTTCACTCTTCAGGCGTTGCTGCTGTGAATCGGTGATGCGCTGCTACCTGCTTCTGCCTCAGCTTCGTCGGCACCAGTTCTAACGGCTACAAGAACTGATGTGGATAAAGGACAAAACTACATCGGCATCGAGGCTTTCCCATTTTCAAGACATGGCTTTGTGATGTCACCTGGAAATCTCGCTATAAAGCATGCACAGTTATAGACCTTCTTCATTGGGCGCGGCGAAATGGCCGAGTGCGGGCCGCTCATCATGCGTTTTGCTTTCACTCTTCAGGCGTTGCTGCTGTGAAACGGTGATGCGCTGCTACCTGCTTCTGCCTCAGTTTCGTCGGCACCAGTTCTAACGGCTACAAGAACTGATGTGGATAAAGGACAAAACTACATCGGCATCGAGGCTTTCCCATTTTCAAGACATGGCTTTGTGATGTCACCTGGAAATCTCGCTATAAAGCATGCACAGTTATAGACCTTCTTCATTGGGCGCGGCGAAATGGCCGAGTGCGAGCCGCTCATCATGCGTTTTGCTTTCACTCTTCAGGCGTTGCTGCTGTGAATCGGTGATGCGCTGCTACCTGCTTCTGCCTCAGTTTCGTCGGCACCAGTTCTAACGGCTACAAGAACTGATGTGGATAAAGGACAAAACTACATCGGCATCGAGGCTTTCCCATTTTCAAGACATGGCTTTGTGATGTCACCTGGAAATCTCGCTATAAAGCATGCACAGTTATAGACCTTCTTCATTGGGCGCGGCGAAATGGCCGAGTGCGGGCCGCTCATCATGCGTTTTGCTTTCACTCTTCAGGCGTTGCTGCTGTGAATCGGTGATGCGCTGCTACCTGCTTCTGCCTCAGCTTCGTCGGCACCAGTTCTAACGGCTACAAGAACTGATGTGGATAAAGGACAAAACTACATCGGCATCGAGGCTTTCCCATTTTCAAGACATGGCTTTGTGATGTCACCTGGAAATCTCGCTATAAAGCATGCACAGTTATATACCTTCTTCATTGGGCGCGGCGAAAGGGCCGAGTGCGGGCCGCTCATCATGCGTTTTGCTTTCACTCTTCAGGCGTTGCTGCTGTGAATCAGTGATGCGCTGCTACCTGCTTCTGCCTCAGTTTCGTCGGCACCAGTTCTAACGGCTACAAGAACTGATGTGGATAAAGGACAAAACTACATCGGCATCGAGGCTTTCCCATTTTCAGGCCATGGCTTTGTGATGTCACCTGGAAATCTCGCTATAAAGCATGCACAGTTATAGACCTTCTTCATTGGGCGCGGCGAAATGGCCGAGTGCGGGCCGCTCATCATGCGTTTTGCTTTCACTCTTCAGGCGTTGCTGCTGTGAATCGGTGATGCGCTGCTACCTGCTTCTGCCTCAGTTTCGTCGGCACCAGTTCTAACGGCTACAAGAACTGATGTGGATAAAGGACAAAACTACATCGGCATCGAGGCTTTCCCATTTTCAAGACATGGCTTTGTGATGTCACCTGGAAATCTCGCTATAAAGCATGCACAGTTATAGACCTTCTTCATTGGGCGCGGCGAAATGGCCGAGTGCGGGCCGCTCATCATGCGTTTTGCTTTCACTCTTCAGGCGTTGCTGCTGTGAATCGGTGATGCGCTGCTACCTGCTTCTGCCTCAGTTTCGTCGGCACCATTTCTAACGGCTACAAGAACTGATGTGGATAAAGGACAAAACTACATCGGCATCGAGGCTTTCCCATTTTCAAGACATGGCTTTGTGATGTTACCTGGAAATCTCGCTATAAGGCATGCACAGTTATAGACCTTCTTCATTGGGCGCGGCGAAATGGCCGAGTGCGGTCCGCTCATCATGCGTTTTGCTTTCACTCTTCAGGCGTTGCTGCTGTGAATCGGTGATGCGCTGCTACCTGCTTCTGCCTCAGTTTCGTCGGCACCAGTTCTAACGGCTACAAGAACTGATGTGGATAAAGGACAAAACTACATCGGCATCGAGGCTTTCCCATTTTCAAGACATGGCTTTGTGATGTCACCTGGAAATCTCGCTATAAAGCATGCACAGTTATAGACCTTCTTCATTGGGCGCGGCGATATGGCCGAGTGCGAGCCGCTCATCATGCGTTTTGCTTTCACTCTTCAGGCGTTGCTGCTGTGAATCGGTGATGCGCTGCTACCTGCTTCTGCCTCAGTTTCGTCGGCACCAGTTCTAACGGCTACAAGAACTGATGTGGATAAAGGACAAAACTACATCGGCATCGAGGCTTTCCCATTTTCAAGACATGGCTTTGTGATGTCACCTGGAAATCTCGCTATAAAGCATGCACAGTTATAGACCTTCTTCATTGGGCGCGGCGAAATGGCCGAGTGCGGGCCGCTCATCATGCGTTTTGCTTTCACTCTTCAGGCGTTGCTGCTGTGAATCGGTGATGCGCTGCTACCTGCTTCTGCCTCAGCTTCGTCGGCACCAGTTCTAACGGCTACAAGAACTGATGTGGATAAAGGACAAAACTACATCGGCATCGAGGCTTTCCCATTTTCAAGACATGGCTTTGTGATGTCACCTGGAAATCTCGCTATAAAGCATGCACAGTTATAGACCTTCTTCATTGGGCGCGGCGAAATGGCCGAGTGCGGGCCGCTCATCATGCGTTTTGCTTTCACTCTTCAGGCGTTGCTGCTGTGAAACGGTGATGCGCTGCTACCTGCTTCTGCCTCAGTTTCGTCGGCACCAGTTCTAACGGCTACAAGAACTGATGTGGATAAAGGACAAAACTACATCGGCATCGAGGCTTTCCCATTTTCAAGACATGGCTTTGTGATGTCACCTGGAAATCTCGCTATAAAGCATGCACAGTTATAGACCTTCTTCATTGGGCGCGGCGAAATGGCCGAGTGCGGGCCGCTCATCATGCGTTTTGCTTTCACTCTTCAGGCGTTGCTGCTGTGAATCGGTGATGCGCTGCTACCTGCTTCTGCCTCAGTTTCGTCGGCACCAGATCTAACGGCTACAAGAACTGATGTGGATAAAGGACAAAACTACATCGGCATCGAGGCTTTCCCATTTTTAAGACATGGCTTTGTGATGTCACCTGGAAATCTCGCTATAAAGCATGCACAGTTATATACCTTCTTCATTGGGCGCGGCGAAAGGGCCGAGTGCGGGCCGCTCATCATGCGTTTTGCTTTCACTCTTCAGGCGTTGCTGCTGTGAATCGGTGATGCGCTGCTACCTGCTTCTGCCTCAGTTTCGTCGGCACCAGTTCTAACGGCTACAAGAACTGATGTGGATAAAGGACAAAACTACATCGGCATCGAGGCTTTCCCATTTTCAGGACATGGCTTTGTGATGTCACCTGGAAATCTCGCTATAAAGCATGCACAGTTATAGACCTTCTTCATGGGCGCGGCGAAATGGCCGAGTGCGGGCCGCTCATCATGCGTTTTGCTTTCACTCTTCAGGCGTTGCTGCTGTGAATCGGTGATGCGCTGCTACCTGCTTCTGCCTCAGTTTCGTCGGCACCAGTTCTAACGGCTACAAGAACTGATGTGGATAAAGGACAAAACTACATCGGCATCGAGGCTTTCCCATTTTCAAGACATGGCTTTGTGATGTCACCTGGAAATCTCGCTATAAAGCATGCACAGTTATAGACCTTCTTCATTGGGCGCGGCGAAATGGCCGAGTGCGGGCCGCTCATCATGCGTTTTGCTTTCACTCTTCAGGCGTTGCTGCTGTGAATCGGTGATGCGCTGCTACCTGCTTCTGCCTCAGCTTCGTCGGCACCAGTTCTAACGGCTACAAGAACTGATGTGGATAAAGGACAAAACTACATCGGCATCGAGGCTTTCCCATTTTCAAGACATGGCTTTGTGATGTCACCTGGAAATCTCGCTATAAAGCATGCACAGTTATAGACCTTCTTCATTGGGCGCGGCGAAATGGCCGAGTGCGGGCCGCTCATCATGCGTTTTGCTTTCACTCTTCAGGCGTTGCTGCTGTGAAACGGTGATGCGCTGCTACCTGCTTCTGCGTCAGTTTCGTCGGCACCAGTTCTAACGGCTACAAGAACTGATGTGCATAAAGGACAAAACTACATCGGCATCGAGGCTTTCCCATTTTCAAGACATGGCTTTGTGATGTCACCTGGAAATCTCGCTATAAAGCATGCACAGTTATAGACCTTCTTCATTGGGCGCGGCGAAATGGCCGAGTGCGAGCCGCTCATCATGCGTTTTGCTTTCACTCTTCAGGCGTTGCTGCTGTGAATCGGTGATGCGCTGCTACCTGCTTCTGCCTCAGTTTCGTCGGCACCAGTTCTAACGGCTACAAGAACTGATGTGGATAAAGGACAAAACTACATCGGCATCGAGGCTTTCCCATTTTCAAGACATGGCTTTGTGATGTCACCTGGAAATCTCGCTATAAAGCATGCACAGTTATAGACCTTCTTCATTGGGCGCGGCGAAATGGCCGAGTGCGGGCCGCTCATCATGCGTTTTGCTTTCACTCTTCAGGCGTTGCTGCTGTGAATCGGTGATGCGCTGCTACCTGCTTCTGCCTCAGCTTCGTCGGCACCAGTTCTAACGGCTACAAGAACTGATGTGGATAAAGGACAAAACTACATCGGCATCGAGGCTTTCCCATTTTCAAGACATGGCTTTGTGATGTCACCTGGAAATCTCGCTATAAAGCATGCACAGTTATATACCTTCTTCATTGGGCGCGGCGAAAGGGCCGAGTGCGGGCCGCTCATCATGCGTTTTGCTTTCACTCTTCAGGCGTTGCTGCTGTGAATCAGTGATGCGCTGCTACCTGCTTCTGCCTCAGTTTCGTCGGCACCAGTTCTAACGGCTACAAGAACTGATGTGGATAAAGGACAAAACTACATCGGCATCGAGGCTTTCCCATTTTCAGGCCATGGCTTTGTGATGTCACCTGGAAATCTCGCTATAAAGCATGCACAGTTATAGACCTTCTTCATTGGGCGCGGCGAAATGGCCGAGTGCGGGCCGCTCATCATGCGTTTTGCTTTCACTCTTCAGGCGTTGCTGCTGTGAATCGGTGATGCGCTGCTACCTGCTTCTGCCTCAGTTTCGTCGGCACCAGTTCTAACGGCTACAAGAACTGATGTGGATAAAGGACAAAACTACATCGGCATCGAGGCTTTCCCATTTTCAAGACATGGCTTTGTGATGTCACCTGGAAATCTCGCTATAAAGCATGCACAGTTATAGACCTTCTTCATTGGGCGCGGCGAAATGGCCGAGTGCGGGCCGCTCATCATGCGTTTTGCTTTCACTCTTCAGGCGTTGCTGCTGTGAATCGGTGATGCGCTGCTACCTGCTTCTGCCTCAGTTTCGTCGGCACCATTTCTAACGGCTACAAGAACTGATGTGGATAAAGGACAAAACTACATCGGCATCGAGGCTTTCCCATTTTCAAGACATGGCTTTGTGATGTTACCTGGAAATCTCGCTATAAGGCATGCACAGTTATAGACCTTCTTCATTGGGCGCGGCGAAATGGCCGAGTGCGGTCCGCTCATCATGCGTTTTGCTTTCACTCTTCAGGCGTTGCTGCTGTGAATCGGTGATGCGCTGCTACCTGCTTCTGCCTCAGTTTCGTCGGCACCAGTTCTAACGGCTACAAGAACTGATGTGGATAAAGGACAAAACTACATCGGCATCGAGGCTTTCCCATTTTCAGGACATGGCTTTGTGATGTCACCTGGAAATCTCGCTATAAAGCATGCACAGTTATAGACCTTCTTCATTGGGCGCGGCGAAATGGCCGAGTGCGGGCCGCTCATCATGCGTTTTGCTTTCACTCTTCAGGCTTTGCTGCTGTGAATCGGTGATGCGCTGCTACCTGCTTCTGCCTCAGTTTCGTCGGCACCAGTTCTAACGGCTACAAGAACTGATGTGGATAAAGGACAAAACTACATCGGCATCGAGGCTTTCCCATTTTCAAGACATGGCTTTGTGATGTCACCTGGAAATCTCGCTATAAAGCATGCACAGTTATAGACCTTCTTCATTGGGCGCGGCGAAATGGCCGAGTGCGGGCCGCTCATCATGCGTTTTGCTTTCACTCTTCAGGCGTTGCTGCTGTGAAACTGTGATGCGCTGCTACCTGCTTCTGCCTCAGTTTCGTCGGCACCAGTTCTAACGGCTACAAGAACTGATGTGGATAAAGGACAAAACTACATCGGCATCGAGGCTTTCCCATTTTCAAGACATGGCTTTGTGATGTCACCTGGAAATCTCGCTATAAAGCATGCACAGTTATAGACCTTCTTCATTGGGCGCGGCGAAATGGCCGAGTGCGGGCCGCTCATCATGCGTTTTGCTTTCACTCTTCAGGCGTTGCTGCTGTGAATCGGTGATGCGCTGCTACCTGCTTCTGCCTCAGTTTCGTCGGCACCAGATCTAACGGCTACAAGAACTGATGTGGATAAAGGACAAAACTACATCGGCATCGAGGCTTTCCCATTTTCAAGACATGGCTTTGTGATGTCACCTGGAAATCTCGCTATAAAGCATGCACAGTTATAGACCTTCTTCATTGGGCGCGGCGATATGGCCGAGTGCGAGCCGCTCATCATGCGTTTTGCTTTCACTCTTCAGGCGTTGCTGCTGTGAATCGGTGATGCGCTGCTACCTGCTTCTGCCTCAGTTTCGTCGGCACCAGTTCTAACGGCTACAAGAACTGATGTGGATAAAGGACAAAACTACATCGGCATCGAGGCTTTCCCATTTTCAAGACATGGCTTTGTGATGTCACCTGGAAATCTCGCTATAAAGCATGCACAGTTATAGACCTTCTTCATTGGGCGCGGCGAAATGGCCGAGTGCGGGCCGCTCATCATGCGTTTTGCTTTCACTCTTCAGGCGTTGCTGCTGTGAATCGGTGATGCGCTGCTACCTGCTTCTGCCTCAGCTTCGTCGGCACCAGTTCTAACGGCTACAAGAACTGATGTGGATAAAGGACAAAACTACATCGGCATCGAGGCTTTCCCATTTTCAAGACATGGCTTTGTGATGTCACCTGGAAATCTCGCTATAAAGCATGCACAGTTATAGACCTTCTTCATTGGGCGCGGCGAAATGGCCGAGTGCGGGCCGCTCATCATGCGTTTTGCTTTCACTCTTCAGGCGTTGCTGCTGTGAAACGGTGATGCGCTGCTACCTGCTTCTGCCTCAGTTTCGTCGGCACCAGTTCTAACGGCTACAAGAACTGATGTGGATAAAGGACAAAACTACATCGGCATCGAGGCTTTCCCATTTTCAAGACATGGCTTTGTGATGTCACCTGGAAATCTCGCTATAAAGCATGCACAGTTATAGACCTTCTTCATTGGGCGCGGCGAAATGGCCGAGTGCGGGCCGCTCATCATGCGTTTTGCTTTCACTCTTCAGGCGTTGCTGCTGTGAATCGGTGATGCGCTGCTACCTGCTTCTGCCTCAGTTTCGTCGGCACCAGATCTAACGGCTACAAGAACTGATGTGGATAAAGGACAAAACTACATCGGCATCGAGGCTTTCCCATTTTTAAGACATGGCTTTGTGATGTCACCTGGAAATCTCGCTATAAAGCATGCACAGTTATATACCTTCTTCATTGGGCGCGGCGAAAGGGCCGAGTGCGGGCCGCTCATCATGCGTTTTGCTTTCACTCTTCAGGCGTTGCTGCTGTGAATCGGTGATGCGCTGCTACCTGCTTCTGCCTCAGTTTCGTCGGCACCAGTTCTAACGGCTACAAGAACTGATGTGGATAAAGGACAAAACTACATCGGCATCGAGGCTTTCCCATTTTCAGGACATGGCTTTGTGATGTCACCTGGAAATCTCGCTATAAAGCATGCACAGTTATAGACCTTCTTCATTGGGCGCGGCGAAATGGCCGAGTGCGGGCCGCTCATCATGCGTTTTGCTTTCACTCTTCAGGCGTTGCTGCTGTGAATCGGTGATGCGCTGCTACCTGCTTCTGCCTCAGTTTCGTCGGCACCAGTTCTAACGGCTACAAGAACTGATGTGGATAAAGGACAAAACTACATCGGCATCGAGGCTTTCCCATTTTCAAGACATGGCTTTGTGATGTCACCTGGAAATCTCGCTATAAAGCATGCACAGTTATAGACCTTCTTCATTGGGCGCGGCGAAATGGCCGAGTGCGGGCCGCTCATCATGCGTTTTGCTTTCACTCTTCAGGCGTTGCTGCTGTGAATCGGTGATGCGCTGCTACCTGCTTCTGCCTCAGTTTCGTCGGCACCATTTCTAACGGCTACAAGAACTGATGTGGATAAAGGACAAAACTACATCGGCATCGAGGCTTTCCCATTTTCAAGACATGGCTTTGTGATGTTACCTGGAAATCTCGCTATAAGGCATGCACAGTTATAGACCTTCTTCATTGGGCGCGGCGAAATGGCCGAGTGCGGTCCGCTCATCATGCGTTTTGCTTTCACTCTTCAGGCGTTGCTGCTGTGAATCGGTGATGCGCTGCTACCTGCTTCTGCCTCAGTTTCGTCGGCACCAGTTCTAACGGCTACAAGAACTGATGTGGATAAAGGACAAAACTACATCGGCATCGAGGCTTTCCCATTTTCAAGACATGGCTTTGTGATGTCACCTGGAAATCTCGCTATAAAGCATGCACAGTTATAGACCTTCTTCATTGGGCGCGGCGAAATGGCCGAGTGCGGGCCGCTCATCATGCGTTTTGCTTTCACTCTTCAGGCGTTGCTGCTGTGAATCGGTGATGCGCTGCTACCTGCTTCTGCCTCAGTTTCGTCGGCACCAGTTCTAACGGCTACAAGAACTGATGTGGATAAAGGACAAAACTACATCGGCATCGAGGCTTTCCCATTTTCAAGACATGGCTTTGTGATGTCACCTGGAAATCTCGCTATAAAGCATGCACAGTTATAGACCTTCTTCATTGGGCGCGGCGAAATGGCCGAGTGCGGGCCGCTCATCATGCGTTTTGCTTTCACTCTTCAGGCGTTGCTGCTGTGAATCGGTGATGCGCTGCTACCTGCTTCTGCCTCAGTTTCGTCGGCACCATTTCTAACGGCTACAAGAACTGATGTGGATAAAGGACAAAACTACATCGGCATCGAGGCTTTCCCATTTTCAAGACATGGCTTTGTGATGTCACCTGGAAATCTCGCTATAAAGCATGCACAGTTACAGACCTTCTTCATTGGGCGCGGCGAAATGGCCGAGGGCGGGCCGCTCATCATGCGTTTTGCTTTCACTCTTCAGGCGTTGCTGCTGTGAATCGGTGATGCGCTGCTACCTGCTTCTGCCTCAGTTTCGTCGGCACCAGTTCTAACGGCTACAAGAACTGATGTGGACAAAGGACAAAACTAAATCGGCATCGAGGCTTTCCCATTTTCAAGACATGGCTTTGTGATGTCACCTGGAAATCTCGCTATAAAGCATGCACAGTTATAGACCTTCTTCATTGGGCGCGGCGAAATGGCCGAGTGCGGGCCGCTCATCATGCGTTTTGATTTCACTCTTCAGGCGTTGCTGCTGTGAATTGGTGATGCGCTGCTACATGCTTCTGCCTCATTTTCGTCGGCACCAGTTCTAACGGCTACAAGAAATGATGTGGATAAAGGACAAAACTACATCGGCATCGAGGCTTTCCCATTTTCAAGACATGGCTTTGTGATGTCACCTGGAAATCTCGCTATAAAGCATGCACAGTTATAGACCTTCTTCATTGGGCGCGGCGAAATGGCCGAGTGCGGGCCGCTCATCATGCGTTTTGATTTCACTCTTCAGGCGTTGCTGCTGTGAATCGGTGATGCGCTGCTACCTGCTTCTGCCTCAGTTTCGTCGGCACCAGTTCTAACGGCTACAAGAACTGATGTGGATAAAGGACAAAACTACATCGGCATCGAGGCTTTCCCATTTTCAAGACATGGCTTTGTGATGTCACCTGGAAATCTCGCTATAAAGCATGCACAGTTATAGACCTTCTTCATTGGGCGCGGCGAAATGGCCGAGTGCGGGCCGCTCATCATGCGTTTTGATTTCACTCTTCAGGCGTTGCTGCTGTGAATCGGTGATGCGCTGCTACCTGCTTCTGCCTCAGTTTCGTCGGCACCAGTTCTAACGGCTACAAGAACTGATGTGGATAAAGGACAAAACTACATCGGCATCGAGGCTTTCCCATTTTCAAGACATGGCTTTGTGATGTCACCTGGAAATCTCGCTATAAAGCATGCACAGTTATAGACCTTCTTCATTGGGCGCGGCGAAATGGCCGAGTGCGGGCCGCTCATCATGCGTTTTGCTTTCACTCTTCAGGCGTTGCTGCTGTGAATCGGTGATGCGCTGCTACCTGCTTCTGCCTCAGTTTCGTCGGCACCAGTTCTAACGGCTACAAGAACTGATGTGGATAAAGGACAAAACTACATCGGCATCGAGG
Organism: Amblyomma maculatum; assembly: GCF_055883805.1. Taxonomy (NCBI): domain Eukaryota; kingdom Metazoa; phylum Arthropoda; class Arachnida; order Ixodida; family Ixodidae; genus Amblyomma; species Amblyomma maculatum. The sequence goes on along the minus strand of NC_139346.1, from coordinate 2,849,062 downwards.
CTTTCCCATTTTCAAGACATGGCTTTGTGATGTCACCTGGAAATCTCGCTATAAAGCATGCACAGTTATAGACCTTCTTCATTGGGCGCGGCGAAATGGCCGAGTGCGGGCCGCTCATCATGCGTTTTGATTTCACTCTTCAGGCGTTGCTGCTGTGAATCGGTGATGCGCTGCTACATGCTTCTGCCTCAGTTTCGTCGGCACCAGTTCTAACGGCTACAAGAACTGATGTGGATAAAGGACAAAACTACATCGGCATCGAGGCTTTCCCATTTTCAAGACATGGCTTTGTGATGTCACCTGGAAATCTCGCTATAAAGCATGCACAGTTATAGACCTTCTTCATTGGGCGCGGCGAAATGGCCGAGTGCGGGCCGCTCATCATGCGTTTTGCTTTCACTCTTCAGGCGTTGCTGCTGTGAATCGGTGATGCGCTGCTACCTGCTTCTGCCTCAGTTTCGTCGGCACAAGTTCTAACGGCTACAAGAACTGATGTGGATAAAGGACAAAACTACATCGGCATCGAGGCTTTCCCATTTTCAAGACATGGCTTTGTGATGTCACCTGGAAATCTCGCTATAAAGCATGCACAGTTATAGACCTTCTTCATTGGGCGCGGCGAAATGGCCGAGTGCGGGCCGCTCATCATGCGTTTTGCTTTCACTCTTCAGGCGTTGCTGCTGTGAATCGGTGATGCGCTGCTACCTGCTTCTGCCTCAGTTTCGTCGGCACCAGTTCTAACGGCTACAAGAACTGATGTGGATAAAGGACAAAACTACATCGTCATCGAGGCTTTCCCATTTTCAAGACATGGCTTTGTGATGTCACCTGGAAATCTCGCTATAAAGCATGCACAGTTATAGACCTTCTTCATTGGGCGCGGCGAAATGGCGGAGTGCGGGCCGCTCATCATGCGTTTTGCTTTCACTCTTCAGGCGTTGCTGCTGTGAATCGGTGATGCGCTGCTACCTGCTTCTGCCTCAGTTTCGTCGGCACCAGTTCTAACGGCTACAAGAACTGATGTGGATAAAGGACAAAACTATATCGGCATCGAGGCTTTCCCATTTTCAAGACATGGCTTTGTGATGTCACCTGGAAATCTCGCTATAAAGCATGCACAGTTATAGACCTTCTTCATTGGGCGCGGCGAAATGGCCGAGTGCGGGCCGCTCATCATGCGTTTTGCTTTCACTCTTCAGGCGTTGCTGCTGTGAAACGGTGATGCGCTGCTACCTGCTTCTGCCTCAGTTTCGTCGGCACCAGTTCTAACGGCTACAAGAACTGATGTGGATAAAGGACAAAACTACATCGGCATCGAGGCTTTCCCATTTTCAAGACATGGCTTTGTGATGTCACCTGGAAATCTCGCTATAAAGCATGCACAGTTATAGACCTTCTTCATTGGGCGCGGCGAAATGGCCGAGTTCGGGCCGCTCATCATGCGTTTTGCTTTCACTCTTCAGGCGTTGCTGCTGTGAATCGGTGATGCGCTGCTACCTGCTTCTGCCTCAGTTTCGTCGGCACCAGTTATAACGGCTACAAGAACTGATGTGGATAAAGGACAAAACTACATCGGCATCGAGGCTTTCCCATTTTCAAGACATGGCTTTGTGATGTCACCTGGAAATCTCGCTATAAAGCATGCACAGTTATATACCTTCTTCATTGGGCGCGGCGAAAGGGCCGAGTGCGGGCCGCTCATCATGCGTTTTGCTTTCACTCTTCAGGCGTTGCTGCTGTGAATCGGTGATGCGCTGCTACCTGCTTCTGCCTCAGTTTCGTCGGCACCAGTTCTAACGGCTACAAGAACTGATGTGGATAAAGGACAAAACTACATCGGCATCGAGGCTTTCCCATTTTCAAGACATGGCTTTGTGATGTCACCTGGAAATCTCGCTATAAAGCATGCACAGTTATAGACCTTCTTCATTGGGCGCGGCGAAATGGCCGAGTGCGGGCCGCTCATCATGCGTTTTGCTTTCACTCTTCAGGCGTTGCTGCTTTGAATCGGTGATGCGCTGCTACCTGCTTCTGCCTCAGTTTCGTCGGCACCAGTTTTAACGGCTACAAGAACTGATGTGGGTAAAGGACAAAACTACATCGGCATCGAGGCTTTCCCATTTTCAAGACATGGCTTTGTGATGTCACCTGGAAATCTCGCTATAAATCATGCACAGTTATAGACCTTCTTCATTGGGCGCGGCGAAATGGCCGAGTGCGGGCCGCTCATCATGCGTTTTGCTTTCACTCTTTAGGCGTTGCTGCTGTGAATCGGTGATGCGCTGCTACCTGCTTCTGCCTCAGTTTCGTCGGCACCAGTTCTAACGGCTACAAGAACTGATGAGGATAAAGGACAAAACTACATCGCCATCGAGGCTTTCCCATTTTCAAGACATGGCTTTGTGATGTCACCTGGAAATCTCGCTTTAAAGCATGCACAGTTATAGACCTTCTTCATTGGGCGCGGCGAAATGGCCGAGTGCGGGCCGCTCATCATGCGTTTTGGTTTCACTCTTCAGGCGTTGCTGCTGTGAATCGGTGATGCGCTGCTACCTGCTTCTGCCTCAGTTTCGTCGGCACCAGTTCTAACGGCTACAAGAACTGATGAGGATAAAGGACAAAACTACATCGGCATCGAGGCTTTCCCATTTTCAAGACATGGCTTTGTGATGTCACCTGGAAATCTCGCTATAAAGCATGCACAGTTATAGACCTTCTTCATTGGGCGCGGCGAAATGGCCGAGTGCGGGCCGCTCATCATGCGTTTTGCTTTCACTCTTCAGGCGTTGCTGCTGTGAATCGGTGATGCGCTGCTACCTGCTTCTGCCTCAGTTTCGTCGGCACCAGTTCTAACGGCTACAAGAACTGATGTGGATAAAGGACAAAACTACATCGGCTTCGAGGCTTTCCCATTTTCAAGACATGGCTTTGTGATGTCACCTGGAAATCTCGCTATAAAGCATGCACAGTTATAGACCTTCTTCATTGGGCGCGGCGAAATGGCCGAGTGCGGGCCGCTCATCATGCGTTTTGCTTTCACTCTTCAGGCGTTGCTGCTGTGAATCGGTGATGCGCTGCTACCTGCTTCTGCCTCAGTTTCGTCGGCACCAGTTCTAACGGCTACAAGAACTGATATGGATAAAGGACAAAACTACATCGGCATCGAGGCTTTCCCATTTTCAAGACATGGCTTTGTGATGTCACCTGGAAATCTCGCTATAAAGCATGCACAATTATAGACCTTCTTCATTGGGCGCTGCGAAATGGCCGAGTGCGGGCCGCTCATCATGCGTTTTGCTTTCACTCTTCAGGCGTTGCTGCTGTGAATCGGTGATGCGCTGCTACCTGCTTCTGCCTCAGTTTCGTCGGCACCAGTTCTAACGGCTACAAGAACTGATGTGGATAAAGGACAAAACTACATCGGCATCGAGGCTTTCCCATTTTCAAGACATGGCTTTGTGATGTCACCTGGAAATCTCGCTATAAAGCATGCACAGTTATAGACCTTCTTCATTGGGCGCGGCGAAATGGCCGAGTGCGGGCCGCTCATCATGCGTTTTGCTTTCACTCTTCAGGCGTTGCTGCTGTGAATCGGTGATGCGCTGCTACCTGCTTCTGCCTCAGTTTTGTCGGCACCAGTTCTAACGGCTACAAGAACTGATGTGGATAAAGGACAAAACTACATCGTCATCGAGGCTTTCCCATTTTCAAGACATGGCTTTGTGATGTCACCTGGAAATCTCGCTATAAAGCATGCACAGTTATAGACCTTCTTCATTGGGCGCGGCGAAATGGCCGAGTGCGGGCCGCTCATCATGCGTTTTGCTTTCACTCTTCAGGCGTTGCTGCTGTGAATCGGTGATGCGCTGCTACCTGCTTCTGCCTCAGTTTCGTCGGCACCAGTTCTAACGGCTACAAGAACTGATGAGGATAAAGGACAAAACTACATCGTCATCGAGGCTTTTCCATTATCAAGACATGGCTTTGTGATGTCACCTGGAAATCTCGCTATAAAGCATGCACAGTTATAGACCTTCTTCATTGGGCGCGGCGAAATGGCCGAGTGCGGGCCGCTCATCATGCGTTTTGCTTTCACTCTTCAGGCGTTGCTGCTGTGAATCGGTGATGCGCTGCTACCTGCTTCTGCCTCAGTTTCGTCGGCACCAGTTCTAACGGCTACAAGAACTGATGTGGATAAAGGACAAAACTACATCGGCTTCGAGGCTTTCCCATTTTCAAGACATGGCTTTGTGATGTCACCTGGAAATCTCGCTATAAAGCATGCACAGTTATAGACCTTCTTCATTGGGCGCGGCGAAATGGCCGAGTGCGGGCCGCTCATCATGCGTTTTGCTTTCACTCTTCAGGCGTTGCTGCTGTGAATCGGTGATGCGCTGCTACCTGCTTCTGCCTCAGTTTCGTCGGCACCAGTTCTAACGGCTACAAGAACTGATATGGATAAAGGACAAAACTACATCGGCATCGAGGCTTTCCCATTTTCAAGACATGGCTTTGTGATGTCACCTGGAAATCTCGCTATAAAGCATGCACAGTTATAGACCTTCTTCATTGGGCGCTGCGAAATGGCCGAGTGCGGGCCGCTCATCATGCGTTTTGCTTTCACTCTTCAGGCGTTGCTGCTGTGAATCGGTGATGCGCTGCTACCTGCTTCTGCCTCAGTTTCGTCGGCACCAGTTCTAACGGCTACAAGAACTGATGTGGATAAAGGACAAAACTACATCGGCATCGAGGCTTTCCCATTTTCAAGACATGGCTTTGTGATGTCACCTGGAAATCTCGCTATAAAGCATGCACAGTTATAGACCTTCTTCATTGGGCGCGGCGAAATGGCCGAGTGCGGGCCGCTCATCATGCGTTTTGCTTTCACTCTTCAGGCGTTGCTGCTGTGAATCGGTGATGCGCTGCTACCTGCTTCTGCCTCAGTTTTGTCGGCACCAGTTCTAACGGCTACAAGAACTGATGTGGATAAAGGACAAAACTACATCGGCATCGAGGCTTTCCCATTTTCAAGACATGGCTTTGTGATGTCACCTGGAAATCTCGCTATAAAGCATGCACAGTTATAGACCTTCTTCATTGGGCGCGGCGAAATGGCCGAGTGCGGGCCGCTCATCATGCGTTTTGCTTTCACTCTTCAGGCGTTGCTGCTGTGAATCGGTGATGCGCTGCTACCTGCTTCTGCCTCAGTTTCGTCGGCACCAGTTCTAACGGCTACAAGAACTGATGAGGATAAAGGACAAAACTACATCGTCATCGAGGCTTTCCCATTATCAAGACATGGCTTTGTGATGTCACCTGGAAATCTCGCTATAAAGCATGCACAGTTATAGACCTTCTTCATTGGGCGCGGCGAAATGGCCGAGTGCGGGCCGCTCATCATGCGTTTTGCTTTCACTCTTCAGGCGTTGCTGCTGTGAATCGGTGATGCGCTGCTACCTGCTTCTGCCTCAGTTTCGTCGGCACCAGTTCTGACGGCTACAAGAACTGATGTGGATAAAGGACAAAACTACATCGGCATCGAGGCTTTCCCATTTTCAAGACATGGCTTTGTGATGTCACCTGGAAATCTCGCTATAAAGCATGCACAGTTATAGACCTTCTTCATTGGGCGCGGCGAAATGGCCGAGTGCGGGCCGCTCATCATGCGTTTTGCTTTCACTCTTCAGGCGTTGCTGCTGTGAATCGGTGATGCGCTGCTACCTGCTTCTGCCTCAGTTTCGTCGGCACCAGTTCTAACGGCTACAAGAACTGATGTGGATAAAGGACAAAACTACATCGGCATCGAGGCTTTCCCATTTTCAAGACATGGCTTTGTGATGTCACCTGGAAATCTCGCTATAAAGCATGCACACTTATAGACCTTCTTCATTTGGCGCGGCGAAATGGCCGAGTGCGGGCCGCTCATCATGCGTTTTGCTTTCACTCTTCAGGCGTTGCTGCTGTGAATCGGTGATGCGCTGCTACCTGCTTCTGCCTCAGTTTCGTCGGCACCAGTTCTAACGGCTACAAGAACTGATGTGGATAAAGGACAAAACTACATCGTCATCGAGGCTTTCCCATTTTCAAGACATGGCTTTGTGATGTCACCTGGAAATCTCGCTATAAAGCATGCACAGTTATAGATCTTCTTCATTGGGCGCGGCGAAACGGCCGAGTGCGGGCCGCTCATCATGCGTTTTGCTTTCACTCTTCAGGCGTTGCTGCTGTGAAACGGTGATGCGCTGCTACCTGCTTCTGCCTCAGTTTCGTCGGCACCAGTTTTAACGGCTACAATAACTGATGTGGGTAAAGGACAAAACTACATCGGCATCGAGGCTTTCCCATTTTCAAGACATGGCTTTGTGATGTCACCTGGAAATCTCGCTATAAAGCATGCACAGTTATAGACCTTCTTCATTGGGCGCGGCGAAATGGCCGAGTGCGGGCCGCTCATCATGCGTTTTGCTTTCACTCTTCAGGCGTTGCTGCAGTGAATCGGTGATGGGCTGCTACCTGCTTCTGCTTCAGTTTCGTCGACACCAGTTCTAACGGCTACAAGAACTGATGAGGATAAAGGACAAAACTACATCGGCATCGAGGCTTTCCCATTTTCAAGACATGGCTTTGTGATGTCACCTGGAAATCTCGCTATAAAGCATGCACAGTTATAGACCTTCTTCATTGGGTGCGGCGAAATGGCCGAGTGCGGGCCGCTCATCATGCGTTTTGCTTTCACTCTTCAGGCGTTGCTGCTGTGAATCGGTGATGCGCTGCTACCTGCTTCTGCCTCAGTTTCGTCGGCACCAGATCTAACGGCTACAAGAACTGATGTGGATAAAGGACAAAACTACATCGGCATCGAGGCTTTCCCATTTTCAAGACATGGCTTTGTGATGTCACCTGGAAATCTCGCTATAAAGCATGCACAGTTATATACCTTCTTCATTGGGCGCGGCGAAAGGGCCGAGTGCGGGCCGCTCATCATGCGTTTTGCTTTCACTCTTCAGGCGTTGCTGCTGTGAATCGGTGATGCGCTGCTACCTGCTTCTGCCTCAGTTTCGTCGGCACCAGTTCTAACGGCTACAAGAACTGATGTGGATAAAGGACAAAACTACATCGGCATCGAGGCTTTCCCATTTTCAAGACATGGCTTTGTGATGTCACCTGGAAATCTCGCTATAAAGCATGCACAGTTATAGACCTTCTTCATTGGGCGCGGCGAAATGGCCGAGTGCGGGCCGCTCATCATGCGTTTTGCTTTCACTCTTCAGGCGTTGCTGCTGCGAATCGGTGATGCGCTGCTACCTGCTTCTGCCTCAGTTTCGTCGGCACCAGTTCTAACGGCTACAAGAACTGATGAGGATAAAGGACAAAACTACACGTCATCGAGGCTTTCCCAGTTTCAAGATATGGCTTTGTGATGTCACCTGGAAATCTCGCTATAAAGCATGCACAGTTATAGACCTTCTTCGTTGGGCGCGGCGAAATGGCCGAGTGCGGGCCGCTCATCATGCGTTTTGCTTTCACTCTTCAGGCGTTGCTGCTGTGAATCGGTGATGCGCTGCTACCTGCTTCTGCCTCAGTTTCGTCGGCACCAGTTCTAACGGCTACAAGAACTGATGTGGATAAAGGACAAAACTACATCGTCATCGAGGCTTTCCCATTTTCAAGACATGGCTTTGTGATGTCACCTGGAAATCTCGCTATAAAGTATGCACAGTTATAGACCTTCTTCATTGGGCGCGGCGAAATGGCCGAGTGCGGGCCGCTCATCATGCGTTTTGCTTTCACTCTTCAGGCGTTGCTGCTGTGAATCGGTGATGCGCTGCTACCTGCTTCTGCCTCAGTTTCGTCGGCACCAGTTCTAACGGCTACAAGAACTGATGTGGATAAAGGACAAAACTACATCGTCATCGAGGCTTTCCCATTTTCAAGACATGGCTTTGTGATGTCACCTGGAAATCTCGCTATAAAGCATGCACAGTTATAGACCTTCTTCGTTGGGCGCGGCGAAATGGCCGAGTGCGGGCCGCTCATCATGCGTTTTGCTTTCACTCTTCAGGCGTTGCTGCTGTGAATCGGTGATGCGCTGCTACCTGCTTCTGCCTCAGTTTTGTCGGCACCAGTTCTAACGGCGACAAGAACTGATGTGGATAAAGGACAAAACTACATCGGCATCGAGGCTTTCCCATTTTCAAGACATGGCTTTGTGATGTCACCTGGAAATTCGCTATAAAGCATGCACAGTTATAGACCTTCTTCATTGGGCGCGGCGAAATGGCCGAGTGCGGGCCGCTCATCATGCGTTTTGCTTTCACTCTTCAGGCGTTGCTGCTGTGAATCGGTGATGCGCTGCTACCTGCTTCTGCCTCAGTTTCGTCGGCACCAGTTCTAACGGCTACAAGAACTGATGAGGATAAAGGACAAAACTACATCGTCATCGAGGCTTTCCCATTTTCAAGACATGGCTTTGTGATGTCACCTGGAAATCTCGCTATAAAGCATGCACAGTTATAGACCTTCTTCATTGGGTGCGGCGAAATGGCCGAGTGCGGGCCGCTCATCATGCGTTTTGCTTTCACTCTTCAGGCGTTGCTGCTGTGAATCGGTGATGCGCTGCTACCTGCTTCTGCCTCAGTTTCGTCGGCACCAGTTCTAACGGCTACAAGAACTGATGTGGATAAAGGACAAAACTACATCGTCATCGAGGCTTTCCCATTTTCAAGACATGGCTTTGTGATGTCACCTGGAAATCTCGCTATAAAGCATGCACAGTTATAGACCTTCTTCATTGGGCGCGGCGAAATGGCCGAGTGCGGGCCGCTCATCATGCGTTTTGCTTTCACTCTTCAGGCGTTGCTGCTGTGAATCGGTGATGCGCTGCTACCTGCTTCTGGCTCAGTTTCGTCGGCACCAGTTCTAACGGCTACAAGAACTGATGTGGATAAAGGACAAAACTACATCGGCATCGAGGCTTTCCCATTTTCAAGACATGGCTTTGTGATGTCACCTGGAAATCTCGCTATAAAGCATGCACCTTCTTCATTGGGCGCGGCGAAATGGCCGAGTGCGGGCCGCTCATCATGCGTTTTGCTTTCACTCTTCAGGCGTTGCTGCTGTGAATCGGTGATGCGCTGCTACCTGCTTCTGCCTCAGTTTCGTCGGCACCAGTTCTAACGGCTACAAGAACTGATGTGGATAAAGGACAAAACTACATCGTCATCGAGGCTTTCCCATTTTCAAGACATGGCTTTGTGATGTCACCTGGAAATCTCGCTATAAAGCATGCACAGTTATAGACCTTCATTGGGCGCGGCGAAATGGCCGAGTGCGGGCCGCTCATCATGCGTTTTGCTTTCACTCTTCAGGCGTTGCTGCTGTGAATCGGTGATGCGCTGCTACCTGCTTCTGCCTCAGTTTCGTCGGCACCAGTTCTAACGGCTACAAGAACTGATGTGGATAAAGGACAAAACTACATCGGCATCGAGGCTTTCCCATTTTCAAGACATGGCTTTGTGATGTCACCTGGAAATCTCGCTATAAAGCATGCACAGTTATAGACCTTCTTCATTGGGCGCGGCGAAATGGCCGAGTGCGGGCCGCTCATCATGCGTTTTGCTTTCACTCTTCAGGCGTTGCTGCTGTGAATCGGTGATGCGCTGCTACCTGCTTCTGCCTCAGTTTCGTCGGCACCAGTTCTAACGGCTACAAGAACTGATGTGGATAAAGGACAAAACTACATCGGCATCGAGGCTTTCCCATTTTCAAGACATGGCTTTGTGATGTCACCTGGAAATCTCGCTATAAAGCATGCACAGTTATAGACCTTCTTCATTGGGCGCGGCGAAATGGCCGAGTGCGGGCCGCTCATCATGCGTTTTGCTTTCACTCTTCAGGCGTTGCTGCTGTGAATCGGTGATGCGCTGCTACCTGCTTCTGCCTCAGTTTCGTCGGCACCAGTTCTAACGGCTACAAGAACTGATGTGGATAAAGGACAAAACTACATCGGCATCGAGGCTTTCCCATTTTCAAGACATGGCTTTGTGATGTCACCTGGAAATCTCGCTATAAAGCATGCACAGTTATAGACCTTCTTCATTGGGCGCGGCGAAATGGCCGAGTGCGGGCCGCTCATCATGCGTTTTGCTTTCACTCTTCAGGCGTTGCTGCTGTGAATCGGTGATGCGCTGCTACCTGCTTCTGCCTCAGTTTCGTCGGCACCAGTTCTAACGGCTACAAGAACTGATGTGGATAAAGGACAAAAATACATCGGCATCGAGGCTTTCCCATTTTCAAGACATGGCTTTGTGATGTCACCTGGAAATCTCGCTATAAAGCATGCACAGTTATAGACCTTCTTCATTGGGCGCGGCGAAATGGCCGAGTGCGGGCCGCTCATCATGCGTTTTGCTTTCACTCTTCAGGCGTTGCTGCTGTGAATCGGTGATGCGCTGCTACCTGCTTCTGCCTCAGTTTCGTCGGCACCAGTTCTAACGGCTACAAGAACTGACGTGGATAAAGGACAAAACTACATCGGCATCGAGGCTTTCCCATTTTCAAGACATGGCTTTGTGATGTCACCTGGAAATCTCGCTATAAAGCATGCACAGTTATAGACCTTCTTCATTGGGCGCGGCGAAATGGCCGAGTGCGGGCCGCTCATCATGCGTTTTGCTTTCACTCTTCAGGCGTTGCTGCTGTGAATCGGTGATGCGCTGCTACCTGCTTCTGCCTCAGTTTCGTCGGCACCAGTTATAACGGCTACAAGAACTGATGTGGATAAAGGACAAAACTACATCGGCATCGAGGCTTTCCCATTTTCAAGACATGGCTTTGTGATGTCACCTGGAAATCTCGCTATAAAGCATGCACCTTCTTCATTGGGCGCGGCGAAATGGCCGAGTGCGGGCCGCTCATCATGCGTTTTGCTTTCACTCTTCAGGCGTTGCTGCTGTGAATCGGTGATGCGCTGCTACCTGCTTCTGCCTCAGTTTCGTCGGCACCAGTTCTAACGGCTACAAGAACTGATGTGGATAAAGGACAAAACTACATCGTCATCGAGGCTTTCCCATTTTCAAGACATGGCTTTGTGATGTCACCTGGAAATCTCGCTATAAAGCATGCACAGTTATAGAGCTTCTTCATTGGGCGCGGCGAAATGGCCGAGTGCGGGCCGCTCATCATGCGTTTTGCTTTCACTCTTCAGGCGTTGCTGCTGTGAATCGGTGATGCGCTGCTACCTGCTTCTGCCTCAGTTTCGTCGGCACCAGTTCTAACGGCTACAAGAACTGATGTGGATAAAGGACAAAACTACATCGGCATCGAGGCTTTCCCATTTTCAAGACATGGCTTTGTGATGTCACCTGGAAATCTCGCTATAAAGCATGCACAGTTATAGACCTTCTTCATTGGGCGCGGCGAAATGGCCGAGTGCGGGCCGCTCATCATGCGTTTTGCTTTCACTCTTCAGGCGTTGCTGCTGTGAATCGGTGATGCGCTGCTACCTGCTTCTGCCTCAGTTTCGTCGGCACCAGTTCTAACGGCTACAAGAACTGATGTGGATAAAGGACAAAAGTACATCGGCATCGAGGCTTTCCCATTTTCAAGACATGGCTTTGTGATGTCACCTGGAAATCTCGCTATAAAGCATGCACAGTTATAGACCTTCTTCATTGGGCGCGGCGAAATGGCCGAGTGCGGGCCGCTCATCATGCGTTTTGCTTTCACTCTTCAGGCGTTGCTGCTGTGAATCGGTGATGCGCTGCTACCTGCTTCTGCCTCAGTTTCGTCGGCACCAGTTCTAACGGCTACAAGAACTGATGTGGATAAAGGACAAAACTACATCGGCATCGAGGCTTTCCCATTTTCAAGACATGGCTTTGTGATGTCACCTGGAAATCTCGCTATAAAGCATGCACAGTTATAGACCTTCTTCATTGGGCGCGGCGAAATGGCCGAGTGCGGGCCGCTCATCATGCGTTTTGCTTTCACTCTTCAGGCGTTGCTGCTGTGAATCGGTGATGCGCTGCTACCTGCTTCTGCCTCAGTTTCGTCGGCACCAGTTCTAACGGCTACAAGAACTGATGTGGATAAAGGACAAAAATACATCCGCATCGAGGCTTTCCCATTTTCAAGACATGGCTTTGTGATGTCACCTGGAAATCTCGCTATAAAGCATGGACAGTTATAGACCTTCTTCATTGGGCGCGGCGAAATGGCCGAGTGCGGGCCGCTCATCATGCGTTTTGTTTTCACTCTTCAGGCGTTGCTGCTGTGAATCGGTGATGCGCTGCTACCTGCTTCTGCCTCAGTTTCGTAGGCACCAGTTCTAACGGCTACAAGAACTGATGTGGATAAAGGACAAAACTACATCGGCATCGAGGCTTTCCCATTTTCAAGACATGGCTTTGTGATGTCACCTGGAAATCTCGCTATAAAGCATGCACAGTTATAGACCTTCTTCACTGGGCGCGGCGAAATGGCCGAGTGCGGGCCGCTCATCATGCGTTTTGCTTTCACTCTTCAGGCGTTGCTGCTGAGAATCGGTGATGCGCTGCTACCTGCTTCTGCCTCAGTTTCGTCGGCACCAGTTCTAACGGCTACAAGAACTGATGTGGATAAAGGACAAAACTACATCGGCATCGAGGCTTTCCCATTTTCAAGACATGGCTTTGTGATGTCACCTGGAAATCTCGCTATAAAGCATGCACACTTATAGACCTTCTTCATTTGGCGCGGCGAAATGGCCGAGTGCGGGCCGCTCATCATGCGTTTTGCTTTCACTCTTCAGGCGTTGCTGCTGTGAATCGGTGATGCGCTGCTACCTGCTTCTGCCTCAGTTTCGTCGGCACCAGTTCTAACGGCTACAAGAACTGATGTGGATAAAGGACAAAACTACATCGTCATCGAGGCTTTCCCATTTTCAAGACATGGCTTTGTGATGTCACCTGGAAATCTCGCTATAAAGCATGCACAGTTATAGATCTTCTTCATTGGGCGCGGCGAAACGGCCGAGTGCGGGCCGCTCATCATGCGTTTTGCTTTCACTCTTCAGGCGTTGCTGCTGTGAATCGGTGATGCGCTGCTACCTGCTTCTGCCTCAGTTTCGTCGGCACCAGTTCTAACGGCTACAAGAACTGATGTGGATAAAGGACAAAACTTCATCGGCATCGAGGCTTTCCCATTTTCAAGACATGGCTTTGTGATGTCACCTGGAAATCTCGCTATAAAGCATGCACAGTTATAGACCTTCTTCATTGGGCGCGGCGAAATGGCCGAGTGCGGGCCGCTCATCATGCGTTTTGCTTTCACTCTTCAGGCGTTGCTGCTGTGAATCGGTGATGCGCTGCTACCTGCTTCTGCCTCAGTTTCGTCGGCACCAGTTCTAACGGCTACAAGAACTGATGAGGATAAAGGACAAAACTACATCGGCATCGACGCTTTCCCATTTTCAAGACATGGCTTTGTGATGTCACCTGGAAATCTCGCTATAAAGCATGCACAGTTATAGACCTTCTTCGTTGGGCGCGGCGAAATGGCCGAGTGCGGGCCGCTCATCATGCGTTTTGCTTTCACTCTTTAGGCGTTGCTGCTGTGAATCGGTGATGCGCTGCTACCTGCTTCTGCCTCAGTTTCGTCGGCACCAGTTCTAACGGCTACAAGAACTGATGTGGATAAAGGACAAAACTACATCGTCATCGAGGCTTTCCCATTTTCAAGACATGGCTTTGTGATGTCACCTGGAAATCTCGCTATAAAGTATGCACAGTTATAGACCTTCTTCATTGGGCGTGGCGAAATGGCCGAGTGCGGGCCGCTCATCATGCGTTTTGCTTTCACTCTTCAGGCGTTGCTGCTGTGAATCGGTGATGCGCTGCTACCTGCTTCTGCCTCAGTTTCGTCGGCACCAGTTCTAACGGCTACAAGAACTGATGTGGATAAAGGACAAAACTACATCGTCATCGAGGCTTTCCCATTTTCAAGACATGGCTTTGTGATGTCACCTGGAAATCTCGCTATAAAGCATGCACAGTTATAGACCTTCTTCGTTGGGCGCGGCGAAATGGCCGAGTGCGGGCCGCTCATCATGCGTTTTGCTTTCACTCTTCAGGCGTTGCTGCTGTGAATCGGTGATGCGCTGCTACCTGCTTCTGCCTCAGTTTTGTCGGCACCAGTTCTAACGGCGACAAGAACTGATGTGGATAAAGGACAAAACTACATCGGCATCGAGGCTTTCCCATTTTCAAGACATGGCTTTGTGATGTCACCTGGAAATCTCGCTATAAAGCATGCACAGTTATAGACCTTCTTCATTGGGCGCGGCGAAATGGCCGAGTGCGGGCCGCTCATCATGCGTTTTGCTTTCACTCTTCAGGCGTTGCTGCTGTGAATCGGTGATGCGCTGCTACCTGCTTCTGCCTCAGTTTCGTCGGCACCAGTTTTAACGGCTACAAGAACTGATGAGGATAAAGGACAAAACTACATCGTCATCGAGGCTTTCCCATTTTCAAGACATGGCTTTGTGATGTCACCTGGAAATCTCGCTATAAAGCATGCACAGTTATAGACCTTCTTCATTGGGCGCGGCGAAATGGCCGAGTGCGGGCCGCTCATCATGCGTTTTGCTTTCACTCTTCAGGCGTTGCTGCTGTGAATCGGTGATGCGCTGCTACCTGCTTCTGCCTCAGTTTCGTCGGCACCAGTTCTAACGGCTACAAGAACTGATGCGGATAAAGGACAAAACTACATCGGCATCGAGGCTTTCCCATTTTCAAGACATGGCTTTGTGATGTCACCTGGAAATCTCGCTATAAAGCATGCACCTTCTTCATTGGGCGCGGCGAAATGGCCGAGTGCGGGCCGCTCATCATGCGTTTTGCTTTCACTCTTCAGGCGTTGCTGCTGAGAATCGGTGATGCGCTGCTACCTGCTTCTGCCTCAGTTTCGTCGGCACCCGTTCTAACGGCTACAAGAACTGATGTGGATAAAGGACAAAACTACATCGTCATCGAGGCTTTCCCATTTTCAAGACATGGCTTTGTGATGTCACCTGGAAATCTCGCTATAAAGCATGCACAGTTATAGACCTTCTTCATTGGGCGCGGCGAAATGGCCGAGTGCGGGCCGCTCATCATGCGTTTTGCTTTCACTCTTCAGGCGTTGCTGCTGTGAATCGGTGATGCGCTGCTACCTGCTTCTGCCTCAGTTTCGTCGGCACCAGTTCTAACGGCTACAAGAACTGATGTGGATAAAGGACAAAACTACATCGGCATCGAGGCTTTCCCATTTTCAAGACATGGCTTTGTGATGTCACCTGGAAATCTCGCTATAAAGCATGCACAGTTATAGACCTTCTTCATTGGGCGCGGCGAAATGGCCGAGTGCGGGCCGCTCATCATGCGTTTTGCTTTCACTCTTCAGGCGTTGCTGCTGTGAATCGGTGATGCGCTGCTACCTGCTTCTGCCTCAGTTTCGTCGGCACCAGTTCTAACGGCTACAAGAACTGATGTGGATAAAGGACAAAACTACTCGGCATCGAGGCTTTCCCATTTTCAAGACATGGCTTTGTGATGTCACCTGGAAATCTCGCTATAAAGCATGCACAGTTATAGACCTTCTTCATTGGGCGCGGCGAAATGGCCGAGTGCGGGCCGCTCATCATGCGTTTTGCTTTCACTCTTCAGGCGTTGCTGCTGTGAATCGGTGATGCGCTGCTACCTGCTTCTGCCTCAGTTTCGTCGGCACCAGTTCTAACGGCTACAAGAACTGATGTGGATAAAGGACAAAACTACATCGGCATCGAGGCTTTCCCATTTTCAAGACATGGCTTTGTGATGTCACCTGGAAATCTCGCTATAAAGCATGCACAGTTATAGACCTTCTTCATTGGGCGCGGCGAAATGGCCGAGTGCGGGCCGCTCATCATGCGTTTTGCTTTCACTCTTCAGGCGTTGCTGCTGTGAATCGGTGATGCGCTGCTACCTGCTTCTGCCTCAGTTTCGTCGGCACCAGTTCTAACGGCTACAAGAACTGATGTGGATAAAGGACAAAAATACATCGGCATCGAGGCTTTCCCATTTTCAAGACATGGCTTTGTGATGTCACCTGGAAATCTCGCTATAAAGCATGCACAGTTATAGACCTTCTTCATTGGGCGCGGCGAAATGGCCGAGTGCGGGCCGCTCATCATGCGTTTTGCTTTCTCTCTTCAGGCGTTGCTGCTGTGAATCGGTGATGCGCTGCTACCTGCTTCTGCCTCAGTTTCGTCGGCACCAGTTCTAACGGCTACAAGAACTGATGTGGATAAAGGACAAAACTACATCGGCATCGAGGCTTTCACATTTTCAAGACATGGCTTTGTGATGTCACCTGGAAATCTCGCTATAAAGCATGCACAGTTATAGACCTTCTTCATTGGGCGCGGCGAAATGGCCGAGTGCGGGCCGCTCATCATGCGTTTTGCTTTCACTCTTCAGGCGTTGCTGCTGTGAATCGGTGATGCGCTGCTACCTGCTTCTGCCTCAGTTTCGTCGGCACCAGTTATAACGGCTACAAGAACTGATGTGGATAAAGGACAAAACTACATCGGCATCGAGGCTTTCCCATTTTCAAGACATGGCTTTGTGATGTCACCTGGAAATCTCGCTATAAAGCATGCACCTTCTTCATTGGGCGCGGCGAAATGGCCGAGTGCGGGCCGCTCATCATGCGTTTTGCTTTCACTCTTCAGGCGTTGCTGCTGTGAATCGGTGATGCGCTGCTACCTGCTTCTGCCTCAGTTTCGTCGGCACCAGTTCTAACGGCTACAAGAACTGATGTGGATAAAGGACAAAACTACATCGTCATCGAGGCTTTCCCATTTTCAAGACGGCTTTGTGATGTCACCTGGAAATCTCGCTATAAAGCATGCACAGTTATAGACCTTCTTCATTGGGCGCGGCGAAATGGCCGAGTGCGGGCCGCTCATCATGCGTTTTGCTTTCACTCTTCAGGCGTTGCTGCTGTGAATCGGTGATGCGCTGCTACCTGCTTCTGCCTCAGTTTCGTCGGCACCAGTTCTAACGGCTACAAGAACTGATGTGGATAAAGGACAAAACTACATCGGTATCGAGGCTTTCCCATTTTCAAGACATGGCTTTGTGATGTCACCTGGAAATCTCGCCATAAAGCATGCACAGTTATAGACCTTCTTCATTGGGCGCGGCGAAATGGCCGAGTGCGGGCCGCTCATCATGCGTTTTGCTTTCACTCTTCAGGCGTTGCTGCTGTGAATCGGTGATGCGCTGCTACCTGCTTCTGCCTCAGTTTCGTCGGCACCAGTTCTAACGGCTACAAGAACTGATGTGGATAAAGGACAAAACTACATCGGCATCGAGGCATTCCCATTTTCAAGACATGGCTTTGTGATGTCACCTGGAAATCTCGCTATAAAGCATGCACAGTTATAGACCTTCTTCATTGGGCGCGGCGAAATGGCCGAGTGCGGGCCGCTCATCATGCGTTTTGCTTTCACTCTTCAGGCGTTGCTGCTGTGAATCGGTGATGCGCTGCTACCTGCTTCTGCCTCAGTTTCGTCGGCACCAGTTCTAACGGCTACAAGAACTGATGTGGATAAAGGACAAAACTACATCGGCATCGAGGCTTTCCCATTTTCAAGACATGGCTTTGTGATGTCACCTGGAAATCTCGCTATAAAGCATGCACAGTTATAGACCTTCTTCATTGGGCGCGGCGAAATGGCCGAGTGCGGGCCGCTCATCATGCGTTTTGCTTTCACTCTTCAGGCGTTGCTGCTGTGAATCGGTGATGCGCTGCTACCTGCTTCTGCCTCAGTTTCGTCGGCACCAGTTCTAACGGCTACAAGAACTGATGTGGATAAAGGACAAAACTACATCGGCATCGAGGCTTTCCCATTTTCAAGACATGGCTTTGTGATGTCACCTGGAAATCTCGCTATAAAGCATGCACAGTTATAGACCTTCTTCATTGGGCGCGGCGAAATGGCCGAGTGCGGGCCGCTCATCATGCGTTTTGCTTTCGCTCTTCAGGCGTTGCTGCTGTGAATCGGTGATGCGCTGCTACCTGCTTCTGCCTCACTTTCGTCGGCACCAGTTCTAACGGCTACAAGAACTGATGAGGATAAAGGACAAAACTACATCGTCATCGAGGCTTTCCCATTTTCAAGACATGGCTTTGTGATGTCACCTGGAAATCTCGCTATAAAGCATGCACAGTTATAGACCTTCATTGGGCGCGGCGAAATGGCCGAGTGCGGGCCGCTCATCTGCGTTTTGCTTTCACTCTTCAGGCGTTGCTGCTGTGAATCGGTGATGCGCTGCTACCTGCTTCTGCCTCAGTTTCGTCGGCACCAGTTCTAACGGCTACAAGAACTGATGTGGATAAAGGACAAAACTACATCGTCATCGAGGCTTTCCCATTTTCAAGACATGGCTTTGTGATGTCACCTGGAAATCTCGCTATAAAGTATGCACAGTTATAGACCTTCTTCATTGGGCGTGGCGAAATGGCCGAGTGCGGGCCGCTCATCATGCGTTTTGCTTTCACTCTTCAGGCGTTGCTGCTGTGAATCGGTGATGCGCTGCTACCTGCTTCTGCCTCAGTTTCGTCGGCACCAGTTCTAACGGCTACAAGAACTGATGTGGATAAAGGACAAAACTACATCGTCATCGAGGCTTTCCCATTTTCAAGACATGGCTTTGTGATGTCACCTGGAAATCTCGCTATAAAGCATGCACAGTTATAGACCTTCTTCGTTGGGCGCGGCGAAATGGCCGAGTGCGGGCCGCTCATCATGCGTTTTGCTTTCACTCTTCAGGCGTTGCTGCTGTGAATCGGTGATGCGCTGCTACCTGCTTCTGCCTCAGTTTTGTCGGCACCAGTTCTAACGGCGACAAGAACTGATGTGGATAAAGGACAAAACTACATCGGCATCGAGGCTTTCCCATTTTCAAGACATGGCTTTGTGATGTCACCTGGAAATCTCGCTATAAAGCATGCACAGTTATAGACCTTCTTCATTGGGCGCGGCGAAATGGCCGAGTGCGGGCCGCTCATCATGCGTTTTGCTTTCACTCTTCAGGCGTTGCTGCTGTGAATCGGTGATGCGCTGCTACCTGCTTCTGCCTCAGTTTCGTCGGCACCAGTTTTAACGGCTACAAGAACTGATGAGGATAAAGGACAAAACTACATCGTCATCGAGGCTTTCCCATTTTCAAGACATGGCTTTGTGATGTCACCTGGAAATCTCGCTATAAAGCATGCACAGTTATAGACCTTCTTCATTGGGCGCGGCGAAATGGCCGAGTGCGGGCCGCTCATCATGCGTTTTGCTTTCACTCTTCAGGCGTTGCTGCTGTGAATCGGTGATGCGCTGCTACCTGCTTCTGCCTCAGTTTCGTCGGCACCAGTTCTAACGGCTACAAGAACTGATGTGGATAAAGGACAAAACTACATCGTCATCGAGGCTTTCCCATTTTCAAGACATGGCTTTGTGATGTCACCTGGAAATCTCGCTATAAAGCATGCACAGTTATAGACCTTCTTCATTGGGCGCGGCGAAATGGCCGAGTGCGGGCCGCTCATCATGCGTTTTGCTTTCACTCTTCAGGCGTTGCTGCTGTGAATCGGTGATGCGCTGCTACCTGCTTCTGCCTCAGTTTCGTCGGCACCAGTTCTAACGGCTACAAGAACTGATGCGGATAAAGGACAAAACTACATCGGCATCGAGGCTTTCCCATTTTCAAGACATGGCTTTGTGATGTCACCTGGAAATCTCGCTATAAAGCATGCACCTTCTTCATTGGGCGCGGCGAAATGGCCGAGTGCGGGCCGCTCATCATGCGTTTTGCTTTCACTCTTCAGGCGTTGCTGCTGAGAATCGGTGATGCGCTGCTACCTGCTTCTGCCTCAGTTTCGTCGGCACCAGTTCTAACGGCTACAAGAACTGATGTGGATAAAGGACAAAACTACATCGTCATCGAGGCTTTCCCATTTTCAAGACATGGCTTTGTGATGTCACCTGGAAATCTCGCTATAAAGCATGCACAGTTATAGACCTTCTTCATTGGGCGCGGCGAAATGGCCGAGTGCGGGCCGCTCATCATGCGTTTTGCTTTCACTCTTCAGGCGTTGCTGCTGTGAATCGGTGATGCGCTGCTACCTGCTTCTGCCTCAGTTTCGTCGGCACCAGTTCTAACGGCTACAAGAACTGATGTGGATAAAGGACAAAACTACATCGGCATCGAGGCTTTCCCATTTTCAAGACATGGCTTTGTGATGTCACCTGGAAATCTCGCTATAAAGCATGCACAGTTATAGACCTTCTTCATTGGGCGCGGCGAAATGGCCGAGTGCGGGCCGCTCATCATGCGTTTTGCTTTCACTCTTCAGGCGTTGCTGCTGTGAATCGGTGATGCGCTGCTACCTGCTTCTGCCTCAGTTTCGTCGGCACCAGTTCTAACGGCTACAAGAACTGATGTGGATAAAGGACAAAACTACATCGGCATCGAGGCTTTCCCATTTTCAAGACATGGCTTTGTGATGTCACCTGGAAATCTCGCTATAAAGCATGCACAGTTATAGACCTTCTTCATTGGGCGCGGCGAAATGGCCGAGTGCGGGCCGCTCATCATGCGTTTTGCTTTCACTCTTCAGGCGTTGCTGCTGTGAATCGGTGATGCGCTGCTACCTGCTTCTGCCTCAGTTTCGTCGGCACCAGTTCTAACGGCTACAAGAACTGATGTGGATAAAGGACAAAACTACATCGGCATCGAGGCTTTCCCATTTTCAAGACATGGCTTTGTGATGTCACCTGGAAATCTCGCTATAAAGCATGCACAGTTATAGACCTTCTTCATTGGGCGCGGCGAAATGGCCGAGTGCGGGCCGCTCATCATGCGTTTTGCTTTCGCTCTTCAGGCGTTGCTGCTGTGAATCGGTGATGCGCTGCTACCTGCTTCTGCCTCACTTTCGTCGGCACCAGCTCTAACGGCTACAAGAACTGATGAGGATAAAGGACAAAACTACATCGTCATCGAGGCTTTCCCATTTTCAAGACATGGCTTTGTGATGTCACCTGGAAATCTCGCTATAAAGCATGCACAGTTATAGACCTTCATTGGGCGCGGCGAAATGGCCGAGTGCGGGCCGCTCATCTGCGTTTTGCTTTCACTCTTCAGGCGTTGCTGCTGTGAATCGGTGATGCGCTGCTACCTGCTTCTGCCTCAGTTTCGTCGGCACCAGTTCTAACGGCTACAAGAACTGATGTGGATAAAGGACAAAACTACATCGTCATCGAGGCTTTCCCATTTTCAAGACATGGCTTTGTGATGTCACCTGGAAATCTCGCTATAAAGTATGCACAGTTATAGACCTTCTTCATTGGGCGTGGCGAAATGGCCGAGTGCGGGCCGCTCATCATGCGTTTTGCTTTCACTCTTCAGGCGTTGCTGCTGTGAATCGGTGATGCGCTGCTACCTGCTTCTGCCTCAGTTTCGTCGGCACCAGTTCTAACGGCTACAAGAACTGATGTGGATAAAGGACAAAACTACATCGTCATCGAGGCTTTCCCATTTTCAAGACATGGCTTTGTGATGTCACCTGGAAATCTCGCTATAAAGCATGCACAGTTATAGACCTTCTTCGTTGGGCGCGGCGAAATGGCCGAGTGCGGGCCGCTCATCATGCGTTTTGCTTTCACTCTTCAGGCGTTGCTGCTGTGAATCGGTGATGCGCTGCTACCTGCTTCTGCCTCAGTTTTGTCGGCACCAGTTCTAACGGCGACAAGAACTGATGTGGATAAAGGACAAAACTACATCGGCATCGAGGCTTTCCCATTTTCAAGACATGGCTTTGTGATGTCACCTGGAAATCTCGCTATAAAGCATGCACAGTTATAGACCTTCTTCATTGGGCGCGGCGAAATGGCCGAGTGCGGGCCGCTCATCATGCGTTTTGCTTTCACTCTTCAGGCGTTGCTGCTGTGAATCGGTGATGCGCTGCTACCTGCTTCTGCCTCAGTTTCGTCGGCACCAGTTTTAACGGCTACAAGAACTGATGAGGATAAAGGACAAAACTACATCGTCATCGAGGCTTTCCCATTTTCAAGACATGGCTTTGTGATGTCACCTGGAAATCTCGCTATAAAGCATGCACAGTTATAGACCTTCTTCATTGGGCGCGGCGAAATGGCCGAGTGCGGGCCGCTCATCATGCGTTTTGCTTTCACTCTTCAGGCGTTGCTGCTGTGAATCGGTGATGCGCTGCTACCTGCTTCTGCCTCAGTTTCGTCGGCACCAGTTCTAACGGCTACAAGAACTGATGTGGATAAAGGACAAAACTACATCGTCATCGAGGCTTTCCCATTTTCAAGACATGGCTTTGTGATGTCACCTGGAAATCTCGCTATAAAGCATGCACAGTTATAGACCTTCTTCATTGGGCGCGGCGAAATGGCCGAGTGCGGGCCGCTCATCATGCGTTTTGCTTTCACTCTTCAGGCGTTGCTGCTGTGAATCGGTGATGCGCTGCTACCTGCTTCTGCCTCAGTTTCGTCGGCACCAGTTCTAACGGCTACAAGAACTGATGTGGATAAAGGACAAAACTACATCGTCATCGAGGCTTTCCCATTTTCAAGACATGGCTTTGTGATGTCACCTGGAAATCTCGCTATAAAGCATGCACAGTTATAGACCTTCTTCATTGGGCGCGGCGAAATGGCCGAGTGCGGGCCGCTCATCATGCGTTTTGCTTTCACTCTTCAGGCGTTGCTGCTGTGAATCGGTGATGCGCTGCTACCTGCTTCTGCCTCAGTTTCGTCGGCACCAGTTCTAACGGCTACAAGAACTGATGCGGATAAAGGACAAAACTACATCGGCATCGAGGCTTTCCCATTTTCAAGACATGGCTTTGTGATGTCACCTGGAAATCTCGCTATAAAGCATGCACCTTCTTCATTGGGCGCGGCGAAATGGCCGAGTGCGGGCCGCTCATCATGCGTTTTGCTTTCACTCTTCAGGCGTTGCTGCTGAGAATCGGTGATGCGCTGCTACCTGCTTCTGCCTCAGTTTCGTCGGCACCAGTTCTAACGGCTACAAGAACTGATGTGGATAAAGGACAAAACTACATCGTCATCGAGGCTTTCCCATTTTCAAGACATGGCTTTGTGATGTCACCTGGAAATCTCGCTATAAAGCATGCACAGTTATAGACCTTCTTCATTGGGCGCGGCGAAATGGCCGAGTGCGGGCCGCTCATCATGCGTTTTGCTTTCACTCTTCAGGCGTTGCTGCTGTGAATCGGTGATGCGCTGCTACCTGCTTCTGCCTCAGTTTCGTCGGCACCAGTTCTAACGGCTACAAGAACTGATGTGGATAAAGGACAAAACTACATCGGCATCGAGGCTTTCCCATTTTCAAGACATGGCTTTGTGATGTCACCTGGAAATCTCGCTATAAAGCATGCACAGTTATAGACCTTCTTCATTGGGCGCGGCGAAATGGCCGAGTGCGGGCCGCTCATCATGCGTTTTGCTTTCACTCTTCAGGCGTTGCTGCTGTGAATCGGTGATGCGCTGCTACCTGCTTCTGCCTCAGTTTCGTCGGCACCAGTTCTAACGGCTACAAGAACTGATGTGGATAAAGGACAAAACTACATCGGCATCGAGGCTTTCCCATTTTCAAGACATGGCTTTGTGATGTCACCTGGAAATCTCGCTATAAAGCATGCACAGTTATAGACCTTCTTCATTGGGCGCGGCGAAATGGCCGAGTGCGGGCCGCTCATCATGCGTTTTGCTTTCACTCTTCAGGCGTTGCTGCTGTGAATCGGTGATGCGCTGCTACCTGCTTCTGCCTCAGTTTCGTCGGCACCAGTTCTAACGGCTACAAGAACTGATGTGGATAAAGGACAAAACTACATCGGCATCGAGGCTTTCCCATTTTCAAGACATGGCTTTGTGATGTCACCTGGAAATCTCGCTATAAAGCATGCACAGTTATAGACCTTCTTCATTGGGCGCGGCGAAATGGCCGAGTGCGGGCCGCTCATCATGCGTTTTGCTTTCACTCTTCAGGCGTTGCTGCTGTGAATCGGTGATGCGCTGCTACCTGCTTCTGCCTCAGTTTCGTCGGCACCAGTTCTAACGGCTACAAGAACTGATGTGGATAAAGGACAAAACTACATCGGCATCGAGGCTTTCCCATTTTCAAGACATGGCTTTGTGATGTCACCTGGAAATCTCGCTATAAAGCATGCACAGTTATAGACCTTCTTCATTGGGCGCGGCGAAATGGCCGAGTGCGGGCCGCTCATCATGCGTTTTGCTTTCGCTCTTCAGGCGTTGCTGCTGTGAATCGGTGATGCGCTGCTACCTGCTTCTGCCTCACTTTCGTCGGCACCAGCTCTAACGGCTACAAGAACTGATGAGGATAAAGGACAAAACTACATCGTCATCGAGGCTTTCCCATTTTCAAGACATGGCTTTGTGATGTCACCTGGAAATCTCGCTATAAAGCATGCACAGTTATAGACCTTCATTGGGCGCGGCGAAATGGCCGAGTGCGGGCCGCTCATCTGCGTTTTGCTTTCACTCTTCAGGCGTTGCTGCTGTGAATCGGTGATGCGCTGCTACCTGCTTCTGCCTCAGTTTCGTCGGCACCAGTTCTAACGGCTACAAGAACTGATGTGGATAAAGGACAAAACTACATCGTCATCGAGGCTTTCCCATTTTCAAGACATGGCTTTGTGATGTCACCTGGAAATCTCGCTATAAAGTATGCACAGTTATAGACCTTCTTCATTGGGCGTGGCGAAATGGCCGAGTGCGGGCCGCTCATCATGCGTTTTGCTTTCACTCTTCAGGCGTTGCTGCTGTGAATCGGTGATGCGCTGCTACCTGCTTCTGCCTCAGTTTCGTCGGCACCAGTTCTAACGGCTACAAGAACTGATGTGGATAAAGGACAAAACTACATCGTCATCGAGGCTTTCCCATTTTCAAGACATGGCTTTGTGATGTCACCTGGAAATCTCGCTATAAAGCATGCACAGTTATAGACCTTCTTCGTTGGGCGCGGCGAAATGGCCGAGTGCGGGCCGCTCATCATGCGTTTTGCTTTCACTCTTCAGGCGTTGCTGCTGTGAATCGGTGATGCGCTGCTACCTGCTTCTGCCTCAGTTTTGTCGGCACCAGTTCTAACGGCGACAAGAACTGATGTGGATAAAGGACAAAACTACATCGGCATCGAGGCTTTCCCATTTTCAAGACATGGCTTTGTGATGTCACCTGGAAATCTCGCTATAAAGCATGCACAGTTATAGACCTTCTTCATTGGGCGCGGCGAAATGGCCGAGTGCGGGCCGCTCATCATGCGTTTTGCTTTCACTCTTCAGGCGTTGCTGCTGTGAATCGGTGATGCGCTGCTACCTGCTTCTGCCTCAGTTTCGTCGGCACCAGTTTTAACGGCTACAAGAACTGATGAGGATAAAGGACAAAACTACATCGTCATCGAGGCTTTCCCATTTTCAAGACATGGCTTTGTGATGTCACCTGGAAATCTCGCTATAAAGCATGCACAGTTATAGACCTTCTTCATTGGGCGCGGCGAAATGGCCGAGTGCGGGCCGCTCATCATGCGTTTTGCTTTCACTCTTCAGGCGTTGCTGCTGTGAATCGGTGATGCGCTGCTACCTGCTTCTGCCTCAGTTTCGTCGGCACCAGTTCTAACGGCTACAAGAACTGATGTGGATAAAGGACAAAACTACATCGTCATCGAGGCTTTCCCATTTTCAAGACATGGCTTTGTGATGTCACCTGGAAATCTCGCTATAAAGCATGCACAGTTATAGACCTTCTTCATTGGGCGCGGCGAAATGGCCGAGTGCGGGCCGCTCATCATGCGTTTTGCTTTCACTCTTCAGGCGTTGCTGCTGTGAATCGGTGATGCGCTGCTACCTGCTTCTGCCTCAGTTTCGTCGGCACCAGTTCTAACGGCTACAAGAACTGATGTGGATAAAGGACAAAACTACATCGTCATCGAGGCTTTCCCATTTTCAAGACATGGCTTTGTGATGTCACCTGGAAATCTCGCTATAAAGCATGCACAGTTATAGACCTTCTTCATTGGGCGCGGCGAAATGGCCGAGTGCGGGCCGCTCATCATGCGTTTTGCTTTCACTCTTCAGGCGTTGCTGCTGTGAATCGGTGATGCGCTGCTACCTGCTTCTGCCTCAGTTTCGTCGGCACCAGTTCTAACGGCTACAAGAACTGATGCGGATAAAGGACAAAACTACATCGGCATCGAGGCTTTCCCATTTTCAAGACATGGCTTTGTGATGTCACCTGGAAATCTCGCTATAAAGCATGCACCTTCTTCATTGGGCGCGGCGAAATGGCCGAGTGCGGGCCGCTCATCATGCGTTTTGCTTTCACTCTTCAGGCGTTGCTGCTGAGAATCGGTGATGCGCTGCTACCTGCTTCTGCCTCAGTTTCGTCGGCACCAGTTCTAACGGCTACAAGAACTGATGTGGATAAAGGACAAAACTACATCGTCATCGAGGCTTTCCCATTTTCAAGACATGGCTTTGTGATGTCACCTGGAAATCTCGCTATAAAGCATGCACAGTTATAGACCTTCTTCATTGGGCGCGGCGAAATGGCCGAGTGCGGGCCGCTCATCATGCGTTTTGCTTTCACTCTTCAGGCGTTGCTGCTGTGAATCGGTGATGCGCTGCTACCTGCTTCTGCCTCAGTTTCGTCGGCACCAGTTCTAACGGCTACAAGAACTGATGTGGATAAAGGACAAAACTACATCGGCATCGAGGCTTTCCCATTTTCAAGACATGGCTTTGTGATGTCACCTGGAAATCTCGCTATAAAGCATGCACAGTTATAGACCTTCTTCATTGGGCGCGGCGAAATGGCCGAGTGCGGGCCGCTCATCATGCGTTTTGCTTTCACTCTTCAGGCGTTGCTGCTGTGAATCGGTGATGCGCTGCTACCTGCTTCTGCCTCAGTTTCGTCGGCACCAGTTCTAACGGCTACAAGAACTGATGTGGATAAAGGACAAAACTACATCGGCATCGAGGCTTTCCCATTTTCAAGACATGGCTTTGTGATGTCACCTGGAAATCTCGCTATAAAGCATGCACAGTTATAGACCTTCTTCATTGGGCGCGGCGAAATGGCCGAGTGCGGGCCGCTCATCATGCGTTTTGCTTTCACTCTTCAGGCGTTGCTGCTGTGAATCGGTGATGCGCTGCTACCTGCTTCTGCCTCAGTTTCGTCGGCACCAGTTCTAACGGCTACAAGAACTGATGTGGATAAAGGACAAAACTACATCGGCATCGAGGCTTTCCCATTTTCAAGACATGGCTTTGTGATGTCACCTGGAAATCTCGCTATAAAGCATGCACAGTTATAGACCTTCTTCATTGGGCGCGGCGAAATGGCCGAGTGCGGGCCGCTCATCATGCGTTTTGCTTTCGCTCTTCAGGCGTTGCTGCTGTGAATCGGTGATGCGCTGCTACCTGCTTCTGCCTCACTTTCGTCGGCACCAGTTCTAACGGCTACAAGAACTGATGAGGATAAAGGACAAAACTACATCGTCATCGAGGCTTTCCCATTTTCAAGACATGGCTTTGTGATGTCACCTGGAAATCTCGCTATAAAGCATGCACAGTTATAGACCTTCATTGGGCGCGGCGAAATGGCCGAGTGCGGGCCGCTCATCTGCGTTTTGCTTTCACTCTTCAGGCGTTGCTGCTGTGAATCGGTGATGCGCTGCTACCTGCTTCTGCCTCAGTTTCGTCGGCACCAGTTCTAACGGCTACAAGAACTGATGTGGCTAAAGGACAAAACTACATCGTCATCGAGGCTTTCCCATTTTCAAGACATGGCTTTGTGATGTCACCTGGAAATCTCGCTATAAAGTATGCACAGTTATAGACCTTCTTCATTGGGCGTGGCGAAATGGCCGAGTGCGGGCCGCTCATCATGCGTTTTGCTTTCACTCTTCAGGCGTTGCTGCTGTGAATCGGTGATGCGCTGCTACCTGCTTCTGCCTCAGTTTCGTCGGCACCAGTTCTAACGGCTACAAGAACTGATGTGGATAAAGGACAAAACTACATCGTCATCGAGGCTTTCCCATTTTCAAGACATGGCTTTGTGATGTCACCTGGAAATCTCGCTATAAAGCATGCACAGTTATAGACCTTCTTCGTTGGGCGCGGCGAAATGGCCGAGTGCGGGCCGCTCATCATGCGTTTTGCTTTCACTCTTCAGGCGTTGCTGCTGTGAATCGGTGATGCGCTGCTACCTGCTTCTGCCTCAGTTTTGTCGGCACCAGTTCTAACGGCGACAAGAACTGATGTGGATAAAGGACAAAACTACATCGGCATCGAGGCTTTCCCATTTTCAAGACATGGCTTTGTGATGTCACCTGGAAATCTCGCTATAAAGCATGCACAGTTATAGACCTTCTTCATTGGGCGCGGCGAAATGGCCGAGTGCGGGCCGCTCATCATGCGTTTTGCTTTCACTCTTCAGGCGTTGCTGCTGTGAATCGGTGATGCGCTGCTACCTGCTTCTGCCTCAGTTTCGTCGGCACCAGTTTTAACGGCTACAAGAACTGATGAGGATAAAGGACAAAACTACATCGTCATCGAGGCTTTCCCATTTTCAAGACATGGCTTTGTGATGTCACCTGGAAATCTCGCTATAAAGCATGCACAGTTATAGACCTTCTTCATTGGGCGCGGCGAAATGGCCGAGTGCGGGCCGCTCATCATGCGTTTTGCTTTCACTCTTCAGGCGTTGCTGCTGTGAATCGGTGATGCGCTGCTACCTGCTTCTGCCTCAGTTTCGTCGGCACCAGTTCTAACGGCTACAAGAACTGATGCGGATAAAGGACAAAACTACATCGGCATCGAGGCTTTCCCATTTTCAAGACATGGCTTTGTGATGTCACCTGGAAATCTCGCTATAAAGCATGCACCTTCTTCATTGGGCGCGGCGAAATGGCCGAGTGCGGGCCGCTCATCATGCGTTTTGCTTTCACTCTTCAGGCGTTGCTGCTGAGAATCGGTGATGCGCTGCTACCTGCTTCTGCCTCAGTTTCGTCGGCACCAGTTCTAACGGCTACAAGAACTGATGTGGATAAAGGACAAAACTACATCGTCATCGAGGCTTTCCCATTTTCAAGACATGGCTTTGTGATGTCACCTGGAAATCTCGCTATAAAGCATGCACAGTTATAGACCTTCTTCATTGGGCGCGGCGAAATGGCCGAGTGCGGGCCGCTCATCATGCGTTTTGCTTTCACTCTTCAGGCGTTGCTGCTGTGAATCGGTGATGCGCTGCTACCTGCTTCTGCCTCAGTTTCGTCGGCACCAGTTCTAACGGCTACAAGAACTGATGTGGATAAAGGACAAAACTACATCGGCATCGAGGCTTTCCCATTTTCAAGACATGGCTTTGTGATGTCACCTGGAAATCTCGCTATAAAGCATGCACAGTTATAGACCTTCTTCATTGGGCGCGGCGAAATGGCCGAGTGCGGGCCGCTCATCATGCGTTTTGCTTTCACTCTTCAGGCGTTGCTGCTGTGAATCGGTGATGCGCTGCTACCTGCTTCTGCCTCAGTTTCGTCGGCACCAGTTCTAACGGCTACAAGAACTGATGTGGATAAAGGACAAAACTACTCGGCATCGAGGCTTTCCCATTTTCAAGACATGGCTTTGTGATGTCACCTGGAAATCTCGCTATAAAGCATGCACAGTTATAGACCTTCTTCATTGGGCGCGGCGAAATGGCCGAGTGCGGGCCGCTCATCATGCGTTTTGCTTTCACTCTTCAGGCGTTGCTGCTGTGAATCGGTGATGCGCTGCTACCTGCTTCTGCCTCAGTTTCGTCGGCACCAGTTCTAACGGCTACAAGAACTGATGTGGATAAAGGACAAAACTACATCGGCATCGAGGCTTTCCCATTTTCAAGACATGGCTTTGTGATGTCACCTGGAAATCTCGCTATAAAGCATGCACAGGTATAGACCTTCTTCATTGGGCGCGGCGAAATGGCCGAGTGCGGGCCGCTCATCATGCGTTTTGCTTTCACTCTTCAGGCGTTGCTGCTGTGAATCGGTGATGCGCTGCTACCTGCTTCTGCCTCAGTTTCGTCGGCACCAGTTCTAACGGCTACAAGAACTGATGTGGATAAAGGACAAAAATACATCGGCATCGAGGCTTTCCCATTTTCAAGACATGGCTTTGTGATGTCACCTGGAAATCTCGCTATAAAGCATGCACAGTTATAGACCTTCTTCATTGGGCGCGGCGAAATGGCCGAGTGCGGGCCGCTCATCATGCGTTTTGCTTTCTCTCTTCAGGCGTTGCTGCTGTGAATCGGTGATGCGCTGCTACCTGCTTCTGCCTCAGTTTCGTCGGCACCAGTTCTAACGGCTACAAGAACTGATGTGGATAAAGGACAAAACTACATCGGCATCGAGGCTTTCACATTTTCAAGACATGGCTTTGTGATGTCACCTGGAAATCTCGCTATAAAGCATGCACAGTTATAGACCTTCTTCATTGGGCGCGGCGAAATGGCCGAGTGCGGGCCGCTCATCATGCGTTTTGCTTTCACTCTTCAGGCGTTGCTGCTGTGAATCGGTGATGCGCTGCTACCTGCTTCTGCCTCAGTTTCGTCGGCACCAGTTATAACGGCTACAAGAACTGATGTGGATAAAGGACAAAACTACATCGGCATCGAGGCTTTCCCATTTTCAAGACATGGCTTTGTGATGTCACCTGGAAATCTCGCTATAAAGCATGCACCTTCTTCATTGGGCGCGGCGAAATGGCCGAGTGCGGGCCGCTCATCATGCGTTTTGCTTTCACTCTTCAGGCGTTGCTGCTGTGAATCGGTGATGCGCTGCTACCTGCTTCTGCCTCAGTTTCGTCGGCACCAGTTCTAACGGCTACAAGAACTGATGTGGATAAAGGACAAAACTACATCGTCATCGAGGCTTTCCCATTTTCAAGACGGCTTTGTGATGTCACCTGGAAATCTCGCTATAAAGCATGCACAGTTATAGACCTTCTTCATTGGGCGCGGCGAAATGGCCGAGTGCGGGCCGCTCATCATGCGTTTTGCTTTCACTCTTCAGGCGTTGCTGCTGTGAATCGGTGATGCGCTGCTACCTGCTTCTGCCTCAGTTTCGTCGGCACCAGTTCTAACGGCTACAAGAACTGATGTGGATAAAGGACAAAACTACATCGGCATCGAGGCTTTCCCATTTTCAAGACATGGCTTTGTGATGTCACCTGGAAATCTCGCCATAAAGCATGCACAGTTATAGACCTTCTTCATTGGGCGCGGCGAAATGGCCGAGTGCGGGCCGCTCATCATGCGTTTTGCTTTCACTCTTCAGGCGTTGCTGCTGTGAATCGGTGATGCGCTGCTACCTGCTTCTGCCTCAGTTTCGTCGGCACCAGTTCTAACGGCTACAAGAACTGATGTGGATAAAGGACAAAACTACATCGGCATCGAGGCATTCCCATTTTCAAGACATGGCTTTGTGATGTCACCTGGAAATCTCGCTATAAAGCATGCACAGTTATAGACCTTCTTCATTGGGCGCGGCGAAATGGCCGAGTGCGGGCCGCTCATCATGCGTTTTGCTTTCACTCTTCAGGCGTTGCTGCTGTGAATCGGTGATGCGCTGCTACCTGCTTCTGC
The DNA here is from genome assembly GCF_055883805.1 of Amblyomma maculatum. Lineage (NCBI taxonomy): Eukaryota > Metazoa > Arthropoda > Arachnida > Ixodida > Ixodidae > Amblyomma > Amblyomma maculatum. The sequence continues at coordinate 2,817,312 of NC_139346.1, read as the reverse complement.
CTCAGTTTCGTCGGCACCAGTTCTAACGGCTACAAGAACTGATGTGGATAAAGGACAAAACTACATCGGCATCGAGGCTTTCCCATTTTCAAGACATGGCTTTGTGATGTCACCTGGAAATCTCGCTATAAAGCATGCACAGTTATAGACCTTCTTCATTGGGCGCGGCGAAATGGCCGAGTGCGGGCCGCTCATCATGCGTTTTGCTTTCACTCTTCAGGCGTTGCTGCTGTGAATCGGTGATGCGCTGCTACCTGCTTCTGCCTCAGTTTCGTCGGCACCAGTTCTAACGGCTACAAGAACTGATGTGGATAAAGGACAAAACTACATCGGCATCGAGGCTTTCCCATTTTCAAGACATGGCTTTGTGATGTCACCTGGAAATCTCGCTATAAAGCATGCACAGTTATAGACCTTCTTCATTGGGCGCGGCGAAATGGCCGAGTGCGGGCCGCTCATCATGCGTTTTGCTTTCGCTCTTCAGGCGTTGCTGCTGTGAATCGGTGATGCGCTGCTACCTGCTTCTGCCTCACTTTCGTCGGCACCAGTTCTAACGGCTACAAGAACTGATGAGGATAAAGGACAAAACTACATCGTCATCGAGGCTTTCCCATTTTCAAGACATGGCTTTGTGATGTCACCTGGAAATCTCGCTATAAAGCATGCACAGTTATAGACCTTCATTGGGCGCGGCGAAATGGCCGAGTGCGGGCCGCTCATCTGCGTTTTGCTTTCACTCTTCAGGCGTTGCTGCTGTGAATCGGTGATGCGCTGCTACCTGCTTCTGCCTCAGTTTCGTCGGCACCAGTTCTAACGGCTACAAGAACTGATGTGGATAAAGGACAAAACTACATCGGCATCGAGGCTTTCCCATTTTCAAGACATGGCTTTGTGATGTCACCTGGAAATCTCGCTATAAAGCATGCACAGTTATAGACCTTCTTCATTGGGCGCGGCGAAATGGCCGAGTGCGGGCCGCTCATCATGCGTTTTGCTTACACTCTTCAGGCGTTGCTGCTGTGAATCGGTGATGCGCTGCTACCTGCTTCTGCCTCAGTTTCGTCGGCACCAGTTCTAACGGCTACAAGAACTGATGTGGATAAAGGACAAAACTACATCGGCATCGAGGCTTTCCCATTTTCAAGACATGGCTTTGTGATGTCACCTGGAAATCTCGCTATAAAGCATGCACAGTTATAGACCTTCTTCATTGGGCGCGGCGAAATGGCCGAGTGCGGGCCGCTGATCATGCGTTTTGCTTTCACTCTTCAGGCGTTGCTGCTGAGAATCGGTGATGCGCTGCTACCTGCTTCTGCCTCAGTTTCGTCGGCACCAGTTCTAACGGCTACAAGAACTGATGTGGATAAAGGACAAAACTACATCGTCATCGAGGCTTTCCCATTTTCAAGACATGGCTTTGTGATGTCACCTGGAAATCTCGCTATAAAGCATGCACAGTTATAGACCTTCTTCATTGGGCGCGGCGAAATGGCCGAGTGCGGGCCGCTCATCATGCGTTTTGCTTTCACTCTTCAGGCGTTGCTGCTGTGAATCGGTGATGCGCTGCTACCTGCTTCTGCCTCAGTTTCGTCGGCACCAGTTCTAACGGCTACAAGAACTGATGTGGATAAAGGACAAAACTACATCGGCATCGAGGCTTTCCCATTTTCAAGACATGGCTTTGTGATGTCACCTGGAAATCTCGCTATAAAGCATGCACAGTTATAGACCTTCTTCATTGGGCGCGGCGAAATGGCCGAGTGCGGGCCGCTCATCATGCGTTTTGCTTTCACTCTTCAGGCGTTGCTGCTGTGAATCGGTGATGCGCTGCTACCTGCTTCTGCCTCAGTTTCGTCGGCACCAGTTCTAACGGCTACAAGAACTGATGTGGATAAAGGACAAAACTACATCGGCATCGAGGCTTTCCCATTTTCAAGACATGGCTTTGTGATGTCACCTGGAAATCTCGCTATAAAGCATGCACAGTTATAGACCTTCTTCATTGGGCGCGGCGAAATGGCCGAGTGCGGGCCGCTCATCATGCGTTTTGCTTTCACTCTTCAGGCGTTGCTGCTGCGAATCGGTGATGCGCTGCTACCTGCTTCTGCCTCAGTTTCGTCGGCACCAGTTCTAACGGCTACAAGAACTGATGTGGATAAAGGACAAAACTACATCGGCATCGAGGCTTTCCCATTTTCAAGACATGGCTTTGTGATGTCACCTGGAAATCTCGCTATAAAGCATGCACAGTTATAGACCTTCTTCATTGGGCGCGGCGAAATGGCCGAGTGCGGGCCGCTCATCACGCGTTTTGCTTTCACTCTTCAGGCGTTGCTGCTGTGAATCGGTGATGCGCTGCTACCTGCTTCTGCCTCAGTTTCGTCGGCACCAGTTATAACGGCTACAAGAACTGATGTGGATAAAGGACAAAACTACATCGGCATCGAGGCTTTCCCATTTTCAAGACATGGCTTTGTGATGTCACCTGGAAATCTCGCTATAAAGCATGCACCTTCTTCATTGGGCGCGGCGAAATGGCCGAGTGCGGGCCGCTCATCATGCGTTTTGCTTTCACTCTTCAGGCGTTGCTGCTGTGAATCGGTGATGCGCTGCTACCTGCTTCTGCCTCAGTTTCGTCGGCACCAGTTCTAACGGCTACAAGAACTGATGTGGATAAAGGACAAAACTACATCGGCATCGAGGCTTTCCCATTTTCAAGACATGGCTTTGTGATGTCACCTGGAAATCTCGCCATAAAGCATGCACAGTTATAGACCTTCTTCATTGGGCGCGGCGAAATGGCCGAGTGCGGGCCGCTCATCATGCGTTTTGCTTTCACTCTTCAGGCGTTGCTGCTGTGAATCGGTGATGCGCTGCTACCTGCTTCTGCCTCAGTTTCGTCGGCACCAGTTCTAACGGCTACAAGAACTGATGTGGATAAAGGACAAAACTACATCGGCATCGAGGCTTTCCCATTTTCAAGACATGGCTTTGTGATGTCACCTGGAAATCTCGCTATAAAGCATGCACAGTTATAGACCTTCTTCATTGGGCGCGGCGAAATGGCCGAGTGCGGGCCGCTCATCATGCGTTTTGCTTTCACTCTTCAGGCGTTGCTGCTGTGAATCGGTGATGCGCTGCTACCTGCTTCTGCCTCAGTTTCGTCGGCACCAGTTCTAACGGCTACAAGAACTGATGTGGATAAAGGACAAAACTACATCGGCATCGAGGCTTTCCCATTTTCAAGACATGGCTTTGTGATGTCACCTGGAAATCTCGCTATAAAGCATGCACAGTTATAGACCTTCTTCATTGGGCGCGGCGAAATGGCCGAGTGCGGGCCGCTCATCATGCGTTTTGCTTTCACTCTTCAGGCGTTGCTGCTGTGAATCGGTGATGCGCTGCTACCTGCTTCTGCCTCAGTTTCGTCGGCACCAGTTCTAACGGCTACAAGAACTGATGTGGATAAAGGACAAAACTACATCGGCATCGAGGCTTTCCCATTTTCAAGACATGGCTTTGTGATGTCACCTGGAAATCTCGCTATAAAGCATGCACAGTTATAGACCTTCTTCATTGGGCGCGGCGAAATGGCCGAGTGCGGGCCGCTCATCATGCGTTTTGCTTTCGCTCTTCAGGCGTTGCTGCTGTGAATCGGTGATGCGCTGCTACCTGCTTCTGCCTCACTTTCGTCGGCACCAGTTCTAACGGCTACAAGAACTGATGAGGATAAAGGACAAAACTACATCGTCATCGAGGCTTTCCCATTTTCAAGACATGGCTTTGTGATGTCACCTGGAAATCTCGCTATAAAGCATGCACAGTTATAGACCTTCATTGGGCGCGGCGAAATGGCCGAGTGCGGGCCGCTCATCTGCGTTTTGCTTTCACTCTTCAGGCGTTGCTGCTGTGAATCGGTGATGCGCTGCTACCTGCTTCTGCCTCAGTTTCGTCGGCACCAGTTCTAACGGCTACAAGAACTGATGTGGATAAAGGACAAAACTACATCGGCATCGAGGCTTTCCCATTTTCAAGACATGGCTTTGTGATGTCACCTGGAAATCTCGCTATAAAGCATGCACAGTTATAGACCTTCTTCATTGGGCGCGGCGAAATGGCCGAGTGCGGGCCGCTCATCATGCGTTTTGCTTACACTCTTCAGGCGTTGCTGCTGTGAATCGGTGATGCGCTGCTACCTGCTTCTGCCTCAGTTTCGTCGGCACCAGTTCTAACGGCTACAAGAACTGATGTGGATAAAGGACAAAACTACATCGGCATCGAGGCTTTCCCATTTTCAAGACATGGCTTTGTGATGTCACCTGGAAATCTCGCTATAAAGCATGCACAGTTATAGACCTTCTTCATTGGGCGCGGCGAAATGGCCGAGTGCGGGCCGCTGATCATGCGTTTTGCTTTCACTCTTCAGGCGTTGCTGCTGAGAATCGGTGATGCGCTGCTACCTGCTTCTGCCTCAGTTTCGTCGGCACCAGTTCTAACGGCTACAAGAACTGATGTGGATAAAGGACAAAACTACATCGGCATCGAGGCTTTCCCATTTTCAAGACATGGCTTTGTGATGTCACCTGGAAATCTCGCTATAAAGCATGCACAGTTATAGACCTTCTTCATTGGGCGCGGCGAAATGGCCGAGTGCGGGCCGCTCATCATGCGTTTTGCTTTCACTCTTCAGGCGTTGCTGCTGCGAATCGGTGATGCGCTGCTACCTGCTTCTGCCTCAGTTTCGTCGGCACCAGTTCTAACGGCTACAAGAACTGATGAGGATAAAGGACAAAACTACACGTCATCGAGGCTTTCCCAGTTTCAAGACATGGCTTTGTGATGTCACCTGGAAATCTCGCTATAAAGCATGCACAGTTATAGACCTTCTTCGTTGGGGGCGGCGAAATGGCCGAGTGCGGGCCGCTCATCATGCGTTATGCTTTCACTCTTCAGGCGTTGCTGCTGTGAATCGGTGATGCGCTGCTACCTGCTTCTGCCTCAGTTTCGTCGGCACCAGTTCTAATGGCTACAAGAACTGATGTAGATAAAGGACAAAACTACATCGTCATCGAGGCTTTCCCATTTTCAAGACATGGCTTTGTGATGTCACCTGGAAATCTCGCTATAAAGTATGCACAGTTATAGACCTTCTTCATTGGGCGCGGCGAAATGGCCGAGTGCGGGCCGCTCATCATGCGTTTTGCTTTCACTCTTCAGGCGTTGCTGCTGTGAATCGGTGATGCGCTGCTACCTGCTTCTGCCTCAGTTTCGTCGGCACCAGTTCTAACGGCTACAAGAACTGATGTGGATAAAGGACAAAACTACATCGGCATCGAGGCTTTTCCATTTTCAAGACATGGCTTTGTGATGTCACCTGGAAATCTCGCTATAAAGCATGCACAGTTATAGACCTTCTTCATTGGGCGCGGCGAAATGGCCGAGTGCGGGCCGCTCATCATGCGTTTTGCTTTCACTCTTCAGGCGTTGCTGCTGTGAATCGGTGATGCGCTGCTACCTGCTTCTGCCTCAGTTTCGTCGGCACCAGTTCTAACGGCTACAAGAACTGATGTGGATAAAGGACAAAAATACATCGGCATCGAGGCTTTCCCATTTTCAAGACATGGCTTTGTGATGTCACCTGGAAATCTCGCTATAAAGCATGCACAGTTATAGACCTTCTTCATTGGGCGCGGCGAAATGGCCGAGTGCGGGCCGCTCATCATGCGTTTTGCTTTCTCTCTTCAGGCGTTGCTGCTGTGAATCGGTGATGCGCTGCTACCTGCTTCTACCTCAGTTTCGTCGGCACCAGTTCTAACGGCTACAAGAACTGATGTGGATAAAGGACAAAACTACATCGGCATCGAGGCTTTCACATTTTCAAGACATGGCTTTGTGATGTCACCTGGAAATCTCGCTATAAAGCATGCACAGTTATAGACCTTCTTCATTGGGCGCGGCGAAATGGCCGAGTGCGGGCCGCTCATCATGAGTTTTGCTTTCACTCTTCAGGCGTTGCTGCTGTGAATCGGTGATGCGCTGCTACCTGCTTCTGCCTCAGTTTCGTCGGCACCAGTTATAACGGCTACAAGAACTGATGTGGATAAAGGACAAAACTACATCGGCATCGAGGCTTTCCCATTTTCAAGACATGGCTTTGTGATGTCACCTGGAAATCTCGCTATAAAGCATGCACCTTCTTCATTGGGCGCGGCGAAATGGCCGAGTGCGGGCCGCTCATCATGCGTTTTGCTTTCACTCTTCAGGCGTTGCTGCTGTGAATCGGTGATGCGCTGCGACCTGCTTCTGCCTCAGTTTCGTCGGCACCAGTTCTAACGGCTACAAGAACTGATGTGGATAAAGGACAAAACTACATCGTCATCGAGGCTTTCCCATTTTCAAGACGGCTTTGTGATGTCACCTGGAAATCTCGCTATAAAGCATGCACAGTTATAGACCTTCTTCATTGGGCGCGGCGAAATGGCCGAGTGCGGGCCGCTCATCATGCGTTTTGCTTTCACTCTTCAGGCGTTGCTGCTGTGAATCGGTGATGCGCTGCTACCTGCTTCTGCCTCAGTTTCGTCGGCACCAGTTCTAACGGCTACAAGAACTGATGTGGATAAAGGACAAAACTACATCGGCATCGAGGCTTTCCCATTTTCAAGACATGGCTTTGTGATGTCACCTGGAAATCTCGCCATAAAGCATGCACAGTTATAGACCTTCTTCATTGGGCGCGGCGAAATGGCCGAGTGCGGGCCGCTCATCATGCGTTTTGCTTTCACTCTTCAGGCGTTGCTGCTGTGAATCGGTGATGCGCTGCTACCTGCTTCTGCCTCAGTTTCGTCGGCACCAGTTCTAACGGCTACAAGAACTGATGTGGATAAAGGACAAAACTACATCGGCATCGAGGCTTTCCCATTTTCAAGACATGGCTTTGTGATGTCACCTGGAAATCTCGCTATAAAGCATGCACAGTTATAGACCTTCTTCATTGGGCGCGGCGAAATGGCCGAGTGCGGGCCGCTCATCATGCGTTTTGCTTTCACTCTTCAGGCGTTGCTGCTGTGAATCGGTGATGCGCTGCTACCTGCTTCTGCCTCAGTTTCGTCGGCACCAGTTCTAACGGCTACAAGAACTGATGTGGATAAAGGACAAAACTACATCGGCATCGAGGCTTTCCCATTTTCAAGACATGGCTTTGTGATGTCACCTGGAAATCTCGCTATAAAGCATGCACAGTTATAGACCTTCTTCATTGGGCGCGGCGAAATGGCCGAGTGCGGGCCGCTCATCATGCGTTTTGCTTTCACTCTTCAGGCGTTGCTGCTGTGAATCGGTGATGCGCTGCTACCTGCTTCTGCCTCAGTTTCGTCGGCACCAGTTCTAACGGCTACAAGAACTGATGTGGATAAAGGACAAAACTACATCGGCATCGAGGCTTTCCCATTTTCAAGACATGGCTTTGTGATGTCACCTGGAAATCTCGCTATAAAGCATGCACAGTTATAGACCTTCTTCATTGGGCGCGGCGAAATGGCCGAGTGCGGGCCGCTCATCATGCGTTTTGCTTTCGCTCTTCAGGCGTTGCTGCTGTGAATCGGTGATGCGCTGCTACCTGCTTCTGCCTCACTTTCGTCGGCACCAGTTCTAACGGCTACAAGAACTGATGAGGATAAAGGACAAAACTACATCGTCATCGAGGCTTTCCCATTTTCAAGACATGGCTTTGTGATGTCACCTGGAAATCTCGCTATAAAGCATGCACAGTTATAGACCTTCATTGGGCGCGGCGAAATGGCCGAGTGCGGGCCGCTCATCTGCGTTTTGCTTTCACTCTTCAGGCGTTGCTGCTGTGAATCGGTGATGCGCTGCTACCTGCTTCTGCCTCAGTTTCGTCGGCACCAGTTCTAACGGCTACAAGAACTGATGTGGATAAAGGACAAAACTACATCGGCATCGAGGCTTTCCCATTTTCAAGACATGGCTTTGTGATGTCACCTGGAAATCTCGCTATAAAGCATGCACAGTTATAGACCTTCTTCATTGGGCGCGGCGAAATGGCCGAGTGCGGGCCGCTCATCATGCGTTTTGCTTACACTCTTCAGGCGTTGCTGCTGTGAATCGGTGATGCGCTGCTACCTGCTTCTGCCTCAGTTTCGTCGGCACCAGTTCTAACGGCTACAAGAACTGATGTGGATAAAGGACAAAACTACATCGGCATCGAGGCTTTCCCATTTTCAAGACATGGCTTTGTGATGTCACCTGGAAATCTCGCTATAAAGCATGCACAGTTATAGACCTTCTTCATTGGGCGCGGCGAAATGGCCGAGTGCGGGCCGCTGATCATGCGTTTTGCTTTCACTCTTCAGGCGTTGCTGCTGAGAATCGGTGATGCGCTGCTACCTGCTTCTGCCTCAGTTTCGTCGGCACCAGTTCTAACGGCTACAAGAACTGATGTGGATAAAGGACAAAACTACATCGGCATCGAGGCTTTCCCATTTTCAAGACATGGCTTTGTGATGTCACCTGGAAATCTCGCTATAAAGCATGCACAGTTATAGACCTTCTTCATTGGGCGCGGCGAAATGGCCGAGTGCGGGCCGCTCATCATGCGTTTTGCTTTCTCTCTTCAGGCGTTGCTGCTGTGAATCGGTGATGCGCTGCTACCTGCTTCTGCCTCAGTTTCGTCGGCACCAGTTCTAACGGCTACAAGAACTGATGTGGATAAAGGACAAAACTACATCGGCATCGAGGCTTTCACATTTTCAAGACATGGCTTTGTGATGTCACCTGGAAATCTCGCTATAAAGCATGCACAGTTATAGACCTTCTTCATTGGGCGCGGCGAAATGGCCGAGTGCGGGCCGCTCATCATGCGTTTTGCTTTCACTCTTCAGGCGTTGCTGCTGTGAATCGGTGATGCGCTGCTACCTGCTTCTGCCTCAGTTTCGTCGGCACCAGTTATAACGGCTACAAGAACTGATGTGGATAAAGGACAAAACTACATCGGCATCGAGGCTTTCCCATTTTCAAGACATGGCTTTGTGATGTCACCTGGAAATCTCGCTATAAAGCATGCACCTTCTTCATTGGGCGCGGCGAAATGGCCGAGTGCGGGCCGCTCATCATGCGTTTTGCTTTCACTCTTCAGGCGTTGCTGCTGTGAATCGGTGATGCGCTGCTACCTGCTTCTGCCTCAGTTTCGTCGGCACCAGTTCTAACGGCTACAAGAACTGATGTGGATAAAGGACAAAACTACATCGGCATCGAGGCTTTCCCATTTTCAAGACATGGCTTTGTGATGTCACCTGGAAATCTCGCCATAAAGCATGCACAGTTATAGACCTTCTTCATTGGGCGCGGCGAAATGGCCGAGTGCGGGCCGCTCATCATGCGTTTTGCTTTCACTCTTCAGGCGTTGCTGCTGTGAATCGGTGATGCGCTGCTACCTGCTTCTGCCTCAGTTTCGTCGGCACCAGTTCTAACGGCTACAAGAACTGATGTGGATAAAGGACAAAACTACATCGGCATCGAGGCTTTCCCATTTTCAAGACATGGCTTTGTGATGTCACCTGGAAATCTCGCTATAAAGCATGCACAGTTATAGACCTTCTTCATTGGGCGCGGCGAAATGGCCGAGTGCGGGCCGCTCATCATGCGTTTTGCTTTCACTCTTCAGGCGTTGCTGCTGTGAATCGGTGATGCGCTGCTACCTGCTTCTGCCTCAGTTTCGTCGGCACCAGTTCTAACGGCTACAAGAACTGATGTGGATAAAGGACAAAACTACATCGGCATCGAGGCTTTCCCATTTTCAAGACATGGCTTTGTGATGTCACCTGGAAATCTCGCTATAAAGCATGCACAGTTATAGACCTTCTTCATTGGGCGCGGCGAAATGGCCGAGTGCGGGCCGCTCATCATGCGTTTTGCTTTCACTCTTCAGGCGTTGCTGCTGTGAATCGGTGATGCGCTGCTACCTGCTTCTGCCTCAGTTTCGTCGGCACCAGTTCTAACGGCTACAAGAACTGATGTGGATAAAGGACAAAACTACATCGGCATCGAGGCTTTCCCATTTTCAAGACATGGCTTTGTGATGTCACCTGGAAATCTCGCTATAAAGCATGCACAGTTATAGACCTTCTTCATTGGGCGCGGCGAAATGGCCGAGTGCGGGCCGCTCATCATGCGTTTTGCTTTCGCTCTTCAGGCGTTGCTGCTGTGAATCGGTGATGCGCTGCTACCTGCTTCTGCCTCACTTTCGTCGGCACCAGTTCTAACGGCTACAAGAACTGATGAGGATAAAGGACAAAACTACATCGTCATCGAGGCTTTCCCATTTTCAAGACATGGCTTTGTGATGTCACCTGGAAATCTCGCTATAAAGCATGCACAGTTATAGACCTTCATTGGGCGCGGCGAAATGGCCGAGTGCGGGCCGCTCATCTGCGTTTTGCTTTCACTCTTCAGGCGTTGCTGCTGTGAATCGGTGATGCGCTGCTACCTGCTTCTGCCTCAGTTTCGTCGGCACCAGTTCTAACGGCTACAAGAACTGATGTGGATAAAGGACAAAACTACATCGGCATCGAGGCTTTCCCATTTTCAAGACATGGCTTTGTGATGTCACCTGGAAATCTCGCTATAAAGCATGCACAGTTATAGACCTTCTTCATTGGGCGCGGCGAAATGGCCGAGTGCGGGCCGCTCATCATGCGTTTTGCTTACACTCTTCAGGCGTTGCTGCTGTGAATCGGTGATGCGCTGCTACCTGCTTCTGCCTCAGTTTCGTCGGCACCAGTTCTAACGGCTACAAGAACTGATGTGGATAAAGGACAAAACTACATCGGCATCGAGGCTTTCCCATTTTCAAGACATGGCTTTGTGATGTCACCTGGAAATCTCGCTATAAAGCATGCACAGTTATAGACCTTCTTCATTGGGCGCGGCGAAATGGCCGAGTGCGGGCCGCTGATCATGCGTTTTGCTTTCACTCTTCAGGCGTTGCTGCTGAGAATCGGTGATGCGCTGCTACCTGCTTCTGCCTCAGTTTCGTCGGCACCAGTTCTAACGGCTACAAGAACTGATGTGGATAAAGGACAAAACTACATCGGCATCGAGGCTTTCCCATTTTCAAGACATGGCTTTGTGATGTCACCTGGAAATCTCGCTATAAAGCATGCACAGTTATAGACCTTCTTCATTGGGCGCGGCGAAATGGCCGAGTGCGGGCCGCTCATCATGCGTTTTGCTTTCACTCTTCAGGCGTTGCTGCTGCGAATCGGTGATGCGCTGCTACCTGCTTCTGCCTCAGTTTCGTCGGCACCAGTTCTAACGGCTACAAGAACTGATGAGGATAAAGGACAAAACTACACGTCATCGAGGCTTTCCCAGTTTCAAGACATGGCTTTGTGATGTCACCTGGAAATCTCGCTATAAAGCATGCACAGTTATAGACCTTCTTCGTTGGGGGCGGCGAAATGGCCGAGTGCGGGCCGCTCATCATGCGTTATGCTTTCACTCTTCAGGCGTTGCTGCTGTGAATCGGTGATGCGCTGCTACCTGCTTCTGCCTCAGTTTCGTCGGCACCAGTTCTAATGGCTACAAGAACTGATGTAGATAAAGGACAAAACTACATCGTCATCGAGGCTTTCCCATTTTCAAGACATGGCTTTGTGATGTCACCTGGAAATCTCGCTATAAAGTATGCACAGTTATAGACCTTCTTCATTGGGCGCGGCGAAATGGCCGAGTGCGGGCCGCTCATCATGCGTTTTGCTTTCACTCTTCAGGCGTTGCTGCTGTGAATCGGTGATGCGCTGCTACCTGCTTCTGCCTCAGTTTCGTCGGCACCAGTTCTAACGGCTACAAGAACTGATGTGGATAAAGGACAAAACTACATCGGCATCGAGGCTTTTCCATTTTCAAGACATGGCTTTGTGATGTCACCTGGAAATCTCGCTATAAAGCATGCACAGTTATAGACCTTCTTCATTGGGCGCGGCGAAATGGCCGAGTGCGGGCCGCTCATCATGCGTTTTGCTTTCACTCTTCAGGCGTTGCTGCTGTGAATCGGTGATGCGCTGCTACCTGCTTCTGCCTCAGTTTCGTCGGCACCAGTTCTAACGGCTACAAGAACTGATGTGGATAAAGGACAAAAATACATCGGCATCGAGGCTTTCCCATTTTCAAGACATGGCTTTGTGATGTCACCTGGAAATCTCGCTATAAAGCATGCACAGTTATAGACCTTCTTCATTGGGCGCGGCGAAATGGCCGAGTGCGGGCCGCTCATCATGCGTTTTGCTTTCTCTCTTCAGGCGTTGCTGCTGTGAATCGGTGATGCGCTGCTACCTGCTTCTGCCTCAGTTTCGTCGGCACCAGTTCTAACGGCTACAAGAACTGATGTGGATAAAGGACAAAACTACATCGGCATCGAGGCTTTCACATTTTCAAGACATGGCTTTGTGATGTCACCTGGAAATCTCGCTATAAAGCATGCACAGTTATAGACCTTCTTCATTGGGCGCGGCGAAATGGCCGAGTGCGGGCCGCTCATCATGAGTTTTGCTTTCACTCTTCAGGCGTTGCTGCTGTGAATCGGTGATGCGCTGCTACCTGCTTCTGCCTCAGTTTCGTCGGCACCAGTTATAACGGCTACAAGAACTGATGTGGATAAAGGACAAAACTACATCGTCATCGAGGCTTTCCCATTTTCAAGACGGCTTTGTGATGTCACCTGGAAATCTCGCTATAAAGCATGCACAGTTATAGACCTTCTTCATTGGGCGCGGCGAAATGGCCGAGTGCGGGCCGCTCATCATGCGTTTTGCTTTCACTCTTCAGGCGTTGCTGCTGTGAATCGGTGATGCGCTGCTACCTGCTTCTGCCTCAGTTTCGTCGGCACCAGTTCTAACGGCTACAAGAACTGATGTGGATAAAGGACAAAACTACATCGGCATCGAGGCTTTCCCATTTTCAAGACATGGCTTTGTGATGTCACCTGGAAATCTCGCCATAAAGCATGCACAGTTATAGACCTTCTTCATTGGGCGCGGCGAAATGGCCGAGTGCGGGCCGCTCATCATGCGTTTTGCTTTCACTCTTCAGGCGTTGCTGCTGTGAATCGGTGATGCGCTGCTACCTGCTTCTGCCTCAGTTTCGTCGGCACCAGTTCTAACGGCTACAAGAACTGATGTGGATAAAGGACAAAACTACATCGGCATCGAGGCTTTCCCATTTTCAAGACATGGCTTTGTGATGTCACCTGGAAATCTCGCTATAAAGCATGCACAGTTATAGACCTTCTTCATTGGGCGCGGCGAAATGGCCGAGTGCGGGCCGCTCATCATGCGTTTTGCTTTCACTCTTCAGGCGTTGCTGCTGTGAATCGGTGATGCGCTGCTACCTGCTTCTGCCTCAGTTTCGTCGGCACCAGTTCTAACGGCTACAAGAACTGATGTGGATAAAGGACAAAACTACATCGGCATCGAGGCTTTCCCATTTTCAAGACATGGCTTTGTGATGTCACCTGGAAATCTCGCTATAAAGCATGCACAGTTATAGACCTTCTTCATTGGGCGCGGCGAAATGGCCGAGTGCGGGCCGCTCATCATGCGTTTTGCTTTCACTCTTCAGGCGTTGCTGCTGTGAATCGGTGATGCGCTGCTACCTGCTTCTGCCTCAGTTTCGTCGGCACCAGTTCTAACGGCTACAAGAACTGATGTGGATAAAGGACAAAACTACATCGGCATCGAGGCTTTCCCATTTTCAAGACATGGCTTTGTGATGTCACCTGGAAATCTCGCTATAAAGCATGCACAGTTATAGACCTTCTTCATTGGGCGCGGCGAAATGGCCGAGTGCGGGCCGCTCATCATGCGTTTTGCTTTCGCTCTTCAGGCGTTGCTGCTGTGAATCGGTGATGCGCTGCTACCTGCTTCTGCCTCACTTTCGTCGGCACCAGTTCTAACGGCTACAAGAACTGATGAGGATAAAGGACAAAACTACATCGTCATCGAGGCTTTCCCATTTTCAAGACATGGCTTTGTGATGTCACCTGGAAATCTCGCTATAAAGCATGCACAGTTATAGACCTTCATTGGGCGCGGCGAAATGGCCGAGTGCGGGCCGCTCATCTGCGTTTTGCTTTCACTCTTCAGGCGTTGCTGCTGTGAATCGGTGATGCGCTGCTACCTGCTTCTGCCTCAGTTTCGTCGGCACCAGTTCTAACGGCTACAAGAACTGATGTGGATAAAGGACAAAACTACATCGGCATCGAGGCTTTCCCATTTTCAAGACATGGCTTTGTGATGTCACCTGGAAATCTCGCTATAAAGCATGCACAGTTATAGACCTTCTTCATTGGGCGCGGCGAAATGGCCGAGTGCGGGCCGCTCATCATGCGTTTTGCTTACACTCTTCAGGCGTTGCTGCTGTGAATCGGTGATGCGCTGCTACCTGCTTCTGCCTCAGTTTCGTCGGCACCAGTTCTAACGGCTACAAGAACTGATGTGGATAAAGGACAAAACTACATCGGCATCGAGGCTTTCCCATTTTCAAGACATGGCTTTGTGATGTCACCTGGAAATCTCGCTATAAAGCATGCACAGTTATAGACCTTCTTCATTGGGCGCGGCGAAATGGCCGAGTGCGGGCCGCTGATCATGCGTTTTGCTTTCACTCTTCAGGCGTTGCTGCTGAGAATCGGTGATGCGCTGCTACCTGCTTCTGCCTCAGTTTCGTCGGCACCAGTTCTAACGGCTACAAGAACTGATGTGGATAAAGGACAAAACTACATCGGCATCGAGGCTTTCCCATTTTCAAGACATGGCTTTGTGATGTCACCTGGAAATCTCGCTATAAAGCATGCACAGTTATAGACCTTCTTCATTGGGCGCGGCGAAATGGCCGAGTGCGGGCCGCTCATCATGCGTTTTGCTTTCACTCTTCAGGCGTTGCTGCTGCGAATCGGTGATGCGCTGCTACCTGCTTCTGCCTCAGTTTCGTCGGCACCAGTTCTAACGGCTACAAGAACTGATGAGGATAAAGGACAAAACTACACGTCATCGAGGCTTTCCCAGTTTCAAGACATGGCTTTGTGATGTCACCTGGAAATCTCGCTATAAAGCATGCACAGTTATAGACCTTCTTCGTTGGGGGCGGCGAAATGGCCGAGTGCGGGCCGCTCATCATGCGTTATGCTTTCACTCTTCAGGCGTTGCTGCTGTGAATCGGTGATGCGCTGCTACCTGCTTCTGCCTCAGTTTCGTCGGCACCAGTTCTAATGGCTACAAGAACTGATGTAGATAAAGGACAAAACTACATCGTCATCGAGGCTTTCCCATTTTCAAGACATGGCTTTGTGATGTCACCTGGAAATCTCGCTATAAAGTATGCACAGTTATAGACCTTCTTCATTGGGCGCGGCGAAATGGCCGAGTGCGGGCCGCTCATCATGCGTTTTGCTTTCACTCTTCAGGCGTTGCTGCTGTGAATCGGTGATGCGCTGCTACCTGCTTCTGCCTCAGTTTCGTCGGCACCAGTTCTAACGGCTACAAGAACTGATGTGGATAAAGGACAAAACTACATCGGCATCGAGGCTTTTCCATTTTCAAGACATGGCTTTGTGATGTCACCTGGAAATCTCGCTATAAAGCATGCACAGTTATAGACCTTCTTCATTGGGCGCGGCGAAATGGCCGAGTGCGGGCCGCTCATCATGCGTTTTGCTTTCACTCTTCAGGCGTTGCTGCTGTGAATCGGTGATGCGCTGCTACCTGCTTCTGCCTCAGTTTCGTCGGCACCAGTTCTAACGGCTACAAGAACTGATGTGGATAAAGGACAAAAATACATCGGCATCGAGGCTTTCCCATTTTCAAGACATGGCTTTGTGATGTCACCTGGAAATCTCGCTATAAAGCATGCACAGTTATAGACCTTCTTCATTGGGCGCGGCGAAATGGCCGAGTGCGGGCCGCTCATCATGCGTTTTGCTTTCTCTCTTCAGGCGTTGCTGCTGTGAATCGGTGATGCGCTGCTACCTGCTTCTGCCTCAGTTTCGTCGGCACCAGTTCTAACGGCTACAAGAACTGATGTGGATAAAGGACAAAACTACATCGGCATCGAGGCTTTCACATTTTCAAGACATGGCTTTGTGATGTCACCTGGAAATCTCGCTATAAAGCATGCACAGTTATAGACCTTCTTCATTGGGCGCGGCGAAATGGCCGAGTGCGGGCCGCTCATCATGCGTTTTGCTTTCACTCTTCAGGCGTTGCTGCTGTGAATCGGTGATGCGCTGCTACCTGCTTCTGCCTCAGTTTCGTCGGCACCAGTTCTAACGGCTACAAGAACTGATGTGGATAAAGGACAAAACTACATCGGCATCGAGGCTTTCCCATTTTCAAGACATGGCTTTGTGATGTCACCTGGAAATCTCGCTATAAAGCATGCACAGTTAGACCTTCTTCATTGGGCGCGGCGAAATGGCCGAGTGCGGGCCGCTCATCATGCGTTTTGCTTTCACTCTTCAGGCGTTGCTGCTGTGAATCGGTGATGCGCTGCTACCTGCTTCTGCCTCAGTTTCGTCGGCACCAGTTCTAACGGCTACAAGAACTGATGTGGATAAAGGACAAAACTACATCGGCATCGAGGCTTTCCCATTTTCAAGACATGGCTTTGTGATGTCACCTGGAAATCTCGCTATAAAGCATGCACAGTTATAGACCTTCTTCATTGGGCGCGGCGAAATGGCCGAGTGCGGGCCGCTCATCATGCGTTTTGCTTTCACTCTTCAGGCGTTGCTGCTGTGAATCGGTGATGCGCTGCTACCTGCTTCTGCCTCAGTTTCGTCGGCACCAGTTCTAACGGCTACAAGAACTGATGTGGATAAAGGACAAAACTACATCGGCATCGAGGCTTTCCCATTTTCAAGACATGGCTTTGTGATGTCACCTGGAAATCTCGCTATAAAGCATGCACAGTTATAGACCTTCTTCATTGGGCGCGGCGAAATGGCCGAGTGCGGGCCGCTCATCATGCGTTTTGCTTTCACTCTTCAGGCGTTGCTGCTGTGAATCGGTGATGCGCTGCTACCTGCTTCTGCCTCAGTTTCGTCGGCACCAGTTCTAACGGCTACAAGAACTGATGTGGATAAAGGACAAAACTACATCGGCATCGAGGCTTTCCCATTTTCAAGACATGGCTTTGTGATGTCACCTGGAAATCTCGCTATAAAGCATGCACAGTTATAGACCTTCTTCATTGGGCGCGGCGAAATGGCCGAGTGCGGGCCGCTCATCATGCGTTTTGCTTTCACTCTTCAGGCGTTGCTGCTGTGAATCGGTGATGCGCTGCTACCTGCTTCTGCCTCAGTTTCGTCGGCACCAGTTCTAACGGCTACAAGAACTGATGTGGATAAAGGACAAAACTACATCGGCATCGAGGCTTTCCCATTTTCAAGACATGGCTTTGTGATGTCACCTGGAAATCTCGCTATAAAGCATGCACAGTTATAGACCTTCTTCATTGGGCGCGGCGAAATGGCCGAGTGCGGGCCGCTCATCATGCGTTTTGCTTTCACTCTTCAGGCGTTGCTGCTGTGAATCGGTGATGCGCTGCTACCTGCTTCTGCCTCAGTTTCGTCGGCACCAGTTCTAACGGCTACAAGAACTGATGTGGATAAAGGACAAAACTACATCGGCATCGAGGCTTTCCCATTTTCAAGACATGGCTTTGTGATGTCACCTGGAAATCTCGCTATAAAGCATGCACAGTTATAGACCTTCTTCATTGGGCGCGGCGAAATGGCCGAGTGCGGGCCGCTCATCATGCGTTTTGCTTTCGCTCTTCAGGCGTTGCTGCTGTGAATCGGTGATGCGCTGCTACCTGCTTCTGCCTCAGTTTCGTCGGCACCAGTTCTAACGGCTACAAGAACTGATGAGGATAAAGGACAAAACTACATCGTCATCGAGGCTTTCCCATTTTCAAGACATGGCTTTGTGATGTCACCTGGAAATCTCGCTATAAAGCATGCACAGTTATAGACCTTCATTGGGCGCGGCGAAATGGCCGAGTGCGGGCCGCTCATCATGCGTTTTGCTTTCACTCTTCAGGCGTTGCTGCTGTGAATCGGTGATGCGCTGCTACCTGCTTCTGCCTCAGTTTCGTCGGCACCAGTTCTAACGGCTACAAGAACTGATGTGGATAAAGGACAAAACTACATCGGCATCGAGGCTTTCCCATTTTCAAGACATGGCTTTGTGATGTCACCTGGAAATCTCGCTATAAAGCATGCACAGTTATAGACCTTCTTCATTGGGCGCGGCGAAATGGCCGAGTGCGGGCCGCTCATCATGCGTTTTGCTTTCACTCTTCAGGCGTTGCTGCTGTGAATCGGTGATGCGCTGCTACCTGCTTCTGCCTCAGTTTCGTCGGCACCAGTTCTAACGGCTACAAGAACTGATGTGGATAAAGGACAAAACTACATCGGCATCGAGGCTTTCCCATTTTCAAGACATGGCTTTGTGATGTCACCTGGAAATCTCGCTATAAAGCATGCACAGTTATAGACCTTCTTCATTGGGCGCGGCGAAATGGCCGAGTGCGGGCCGCTCATCATGCGTTTTGCTTTCACTCTTCAGGCGTTGCTGCTGAGAATCGGTGATGCGCTGCTACCTGCTTCTGCCTCAGTTTCGTCGGCACCAGTTCTAACGGCTACAAGAACTGATGTGGATAAAGGACAAAACTACATCGGCATCGAGGCTTTCCCATTTTCAAGACATGGCTTTGTGATGTCACCTGGAAATCTCGCTATAAAGCATGCACAGTTATAGACCTTCTTCATTGGGCGCGGCGAAATGGCCGAGTGCGGGCCGCTCATCATGCGTTTTGCTTTCACTCTTCAGGCGTTGCTGCTGTGAATCGGTGATGCGCTGCTACCTGCTTCTGCCTCAGTTTCGTCGGCACCAGTTCTAACGGCTACAAGAACTGATGAGGATAAAGGACAAAACTACATCGGCATCGAGGCTTTCCCAGTTTCAAGACATGGCTTTGTGATGTCACCTGGAAATCTCGCTATAAAGCATGCACAGTTATAGACCTTCTTCAGTTGGGCGCGGCGAAATGGCCGAGTGCGGGCCGCTCATCATGCGTTTTGCTTTCACTCTTCAGGCGTTGCTGCTGTGAATCGGTGATGCGCTGCTACCTGCTTCTGCCTCAGTTTCGTCGGCACCAGTTCTAATGGCTACAAGAACTGATGTAGATAAAGGACAAAACTACATCGTCATCGAGGCTTTCCCATTTTCAAGACATGGCTTTGTGATGTCACCTGGAAATCTCGCTATAAAGTATGCACAGTTATAGACCTTCTTCATTGGGCGCGGCGAAATGGCCGAGTGCGGGCCGCTCATCATGCGTTTTGCTTTCACTCTTCAGGCGTTGCTGCTGTGAATCGGTGATGCGCTGCTACCTGCTTCTGCCTCAGTTTCGTCGGCACCAGTTCTAACGGCTACAAGAACTGATGTGGATAAAGGACAAAACTACATCGGCATCGAGGCTTTCCCATTTTCAAGACATGGCTTTGTGATGTCACCTGGAAATCTCGCTAAAAACATGCACAGTTATAGACCTTCTTCATTGGGCGCGGCGAAATGGCCGAGTGCGGGCCGCTCATCATGCGTTTTGCTTTCGCTCTTCAGGCGTTGCTGCTGTGAATCGGTGATGCGCTGCTACCTGCTTCTGCCTCAGTTTCGTCGGCACCAGTTCTAACGGCTACAAGAACTGATGAGGATAAAGGACAAAACTACAGCGTCATCGAGGCTTTCCCATTTTCAAGACATGGCTTTGTGATGTCACCTGGAAATCTCGCTATAAAGCATGCACAGTTATAGACCTTCATTGGGCGCGGCGAAATGGCTGAGTGCGGGCCGCTCATCATGCGTTTTGCTTTCACTCTTCAGGCGTTGCTGCTGTGAATCGGTGATGCGCTGCTACCTGCTTCTGCCTCAGTTTCGTCGGCACCAGTTCTAACGGCTACAAGAACTGATGTGGATAAAGGACAAAACTACATCGGCATCGAGGCTTTCCCATTTTCAAGACATGGCTTTGTGATGTCACCTGGAAATCTCGCTATAAAGCATGCACAGTTATAGACCTTCTTCATTGGGCGCGGCGAAATGGCCGAGTGCGGGCCGCTCATCATGCGTTTTGCTTTCGCTCTTCAGGCGTTGCTGCTGTGAATCGGTGATGCGCTGCTACCTGCTTCTGCCTCAGTTTCGTCGGCACCAGTTCTAACGGCTACAAGAACTGATGTGGATAAAGGACAAAACTACATCGTCATCGAGGCTTTCCCATTTTCAAGACATGGCTTTGTGATGTCACCTGGAAATCTCGCTATAAAGCATGCACAGTTATAGACCTTCTTCATTGGGCGCGGCGAAATGGCCGAGTGCGGGCCGCTCATCATGCGTTTTGCTTTCACTCTTCAGGCGTTGCTGCTGTGAATCGGTGATGCGCTGCTACCTGCTTCTGCCTCAGTTTCGTCGGCACCAGTTCTAACGGCTACAAGAACTGATGTGGATAAAGGACAAAACTACATCGGCATCGAGGCTTTCCCATTTTCAAGACATGGCTTTGTGATGTCACCTGGAAATCTCGCTATAAAGCATGCACAGTTATAGACCTCCTTCATTGGGCGCGGCGAAATGGCCGAGTGCGGGCCGCTCATCATGCGTTTTGCTTTCACTCTTCAGGCGTTGCTGCTGTGAATCGGTGATGCGCTGCTACCTGCTTCTGCCTCAGTTTCGTCGGCACCAGTTCTAACGGCTAAAAGAACCGATGTGGATAAAGGACAAAAATACATCGGCATCGAGGCTTTCCCATTTTCAAGACATGGCTTTGTGATGTCACCTGGAAATCTCGCTATAAAGCATGCACAGTTATAGACCTTCTTCATTGGGCGCGGCGAAATGGCCGAGTGCGGGCCGCTCATCATGCGTTTTGCTTTCACTCTTCAGGCGTTGCTGCTGAGAATCGGTGATGCGCTGCTACCTGCTTCTGCCTCAGTTTCGTCGGCACCAGTTCTAACGGCTACAAGAACTGATGTGGATAAAGGACAAAACTACATCGGCATCGAGGCTTTCCCATTTTCAAGACATGGCTTTGTGATGTCACCTGGAAATCTCGCTATAAAGCATGCACAGTTATAGACCTTCTTCATTCGGCGCGGCGAAATGGCCGAGTGCGGGCCGCTCATCATGCGTTTTGCTTTCGCTCTTCAGGCGTTGCTGCTGTGAATCGGTGATGCGCTGCTACCTGCTTCTGCCTCAGTTTCGTCGGCACCAGTTCTAACGGCTACAAGAACTGATGAGGATAAAGGACAAAACTACATCGTCATCGAGGCTTTCCCATTTTCAAGACATGGCTTTGTGATGTCACCTGGAAATCTCGCTTTAAAGCATGCACAGTTATAGACCTTCATTGGGCGCGGCGAAATGGCCGAGTGCGGGCCGCTCATCATGCGTTTTGCTTTCACTCTTCAGGCGTTGCTGCTGCGAATCGGTGATGCGCTGCTACCTGCTTCTGCCTCAGTTTCGTCGGCACCAGTTCTAACGGCTACAAGAACTGATGAGGATAAAGGACAAAACTACACGTCATCGAGGCTTTCCCATTTTCAAGACATGGCTTTGTGATGTCACCTGGAAATCTCGCTATAAAGTATGCACAGCTATAGACCTTCTTCATTGGGCGCGGCGAAATGGCCGAGTGCGGGCCGCTCATCATGCGTTTTGCTTTCACTCTTCAGGCGTTGCTGCTGTGAATCGGTGATGCGCTGCTACCTGCTTCTGCCTCAGTTTCGTCGGCACCAGTTCTAACGGCTACAAGAACTGATGTGGATAAAGGACAAAACTACATCGTCATCGAGGCTTTCCCATTTTCAAGACGGCTTTGTGATGTCACCTGGAAATCTCGCTATAAAGCATGCACAGTTATAGACCTTCTTCATTGGGCGCGGCGAAATGGCCGAGTGCGGGCCGCTCATCATGCGTTTTGCTTTCACTCTTCAGGCGTTGCTGCTGTGAATCGGTGATGCGCTGCTACCTGCTTCTGCCTCAGTTTCGTCGGCACCAGTTCTAACGGCTACAAGAACTGATGTGGATAAAGGACAAAACTACATCGGCATCGAGGCTTTCCCATTTTCAAGACATGGCTTTGTGATGTCACCTGGAAATCTCGCCATAAAGCATGCACAGTTATAGACCTTCTTCATTGGGCGCGGCGAAATGGCCGAGTGCGGGCCGCTCATCATGCGTTTTGCTTTCACTCTTCAGGCGTTGCTGCTGTGAATCGGTGATGCGCTGCTACCTGCTTCTGCCTCAGTTTCGTCGGCACCAGTTCTAACGGCTACAAGAACTGATGTGGATAAAGGACAAAACTACATCGGCATCGAGGCTTTCCCATTTTCAAGACATGGCTTTGTGATGTCACCTGGAAATCTCGCTATAAAGCATGCACAGTTATAGACCTTCTTCATTGGGCGCGGCGAAATGGCCGAGTGCGGGCCGCTCATCATGCGTTTTGCTTTCACTCTTCAGGCGTTGCTGCTGTGAATCGGTGATGCGCTGCTACCTGCTTCTGCCTCAGTTTCGTCGGCACCAGTTCTAACGGCTACAAGAACTGATGTGGATAAAGGACAAAACTACATCGGCATCGAGGCTTTCCCATTTTCAAGACATGGCTTTGTGATGTCACCTGGAAATCTCGCTATAAAGCATGCACAGTTATAGACCTTCTTCATTGGGCGCGGCGAAATGGCCGAGTGCGGGCCGCTCATCATGCGTTTTGCTTTCACTCTTCAGGCGTTGCTGCTGTGAATCGGTGATGCGCTGCTACCTGCTTCTGCCTCAGTTTCGTCGGCACCAGTTCTAACGGCTACAAGAACTGATGTGGATAAAGGACAAAACTACATCGGCATCGAGGCTTTCCCATTTTCAAGACATGGCTTTGTGATGTCACCTGGAAATCTCGCTATAAAGCATGCACAGTTATAGACCTTCTTCATTGGGCGCGGCGAAATGGCCGAGTGCGGGCCGCTCATCATGCGTTTTGCTTTCGCTCTTCAGGCGTTGCTGCTGTGAATCGGTGATGCGCTGCTACCTGCTTCTGCCTCACTTTCGTCGGCACCAGTTCTAACGGCTACAAGAACTGATGAGGATAA